>NC_034595.1:18978948-18997134 GCF_900095145.1 Mus pahari | reverse complement strand
GTGTGTGTGTGTGTGTGTGTGTGTGTGTGTGTGTGTGTGTGTGTGAGAGAGAGAGAGAGAGAGAGAGAGAGAGAGAGAGAGAGAGAGAGAGATGACAAAGTCAGGCAGAGGAAGGAAGAAAAGAAATTAAAACAGGAAATCTTTCTCCATTATTCTCTGTCAGTCATAATCTGAAATGTAATCCCTTTACCACCCAAGGCTTTTTCCAGGGATAATGGTGTAATAGCAGCAAAGGAGGCTTAAAAAATATGGTTCTAATCAATTGTGTTAGATTGAGGGCTACTGCACTGGAGTTGCTTATGATCAACTGCATTTAGGATGGGGAGCTGGCAGCTTGCTAGCCAAGGGAGGCAGCATGGCATTCCTAGCAGTTTACCTACCTCACACTGCTCTGGTTTCTCCTAAGAAACAGACTTATTTTCTCTAGGAAGCTCTAAGCATCTACAACAGTGCTAATGGTCCATGGTCTTTTTATAAAGTCTTGCAGATAACAGAGGCAGGGCCAGCTAGGAATGGTGATAGGACAGCAAACTAAAATATACAGCTTGGCTCTGTTCATTCTACAACAATTGACCCTTTCTTATAGAATGACAACACTTGCCCCTGAGTCCTGTTTCATTACTTCTCTTAAAAGGTGAAATAGCTCAAGCCTGACATCATCCTGAAACACTATAACATGCTATAGATTTACAGCCTCTTCCACTTCTGGCCTTGAGCCAGGCTCTGACATTTATGAAATCATCAGGAGTATTTCTCTTTAACTTTGGAAGCCCTGACCAGTTGTCAGCCATCCCCAGATGCTGATCAGGAATCTTCTGGATGTTTTTTTTTTTTTTTTTTTTTAAATAAGAGCAAATTTCACAGCTTAGAAAGACCATGGGAGGCTATCTAGTTAACCTGCATCTTCAGTATTTTAGGCAACAAATCCAAGAACAGAATCTTGTAAGGCCATCCATCTAAGACTGAGAAAAACGATGCCTTTGCCTCTACTCCAACATCACCTTCCTAAGCAATACCAAGTGTGCGATAAGAGGAAATCATTTTCAAGTTTGCATTAGTTGTATGAGCTCTCCTGCTCACAACCTATCCATGTCTGATGCCTATCTATCTATCTATCTATCTATCTATCTATCTATCTATCTATCTATCTATCTATCTATCTATAACTTATCTTCGATTTCAGGGTTTCCTGATTTAAGTATTACAGACATTTTAGAGCATCCAATTCTTTGTTGAGACCACTGTGGAATATTTGATTTAATCACTACTACTTACTAGATTCCTATAGCATTCCCCATTTGTAATGACCAAAAGTGAAAAGAGTTTCTTAGAGGCCAGACTTGACTCGGTAGATGATACATTTATTTGTACATATATCATTTAGAAAAAAAGTGTTCTCTCTCTCTCTCTCTCTCTCTCTCTCTCTCTCTCTCTCTCTCTCTCTCTCTCTTTCTCTCAATCCCATCTCCCGTCCTTTCTCTCCTGTCTCTAACACACTCCANCATTTATTTGTACATATATCATTTAGAAAAAAAGCTCTCTCTCTCTCTCTCTCTCTCTCTCTCTCTCTCTCTCTCTCTCTCTCCCTGTCTCTTTCTCTCACTCCCCTCTCCCGTCCTTTCTCTCCTGTCTCTAACACACTCCAGCTTCATCCCTCTAGAAATAATAGAGAACTAAGCCCATAATTTGATTTATCACAGTTTTCTTCAGCTGAAGTTATAGATTTCACCATCTTCCAATTAAGTAGAAGAGTAGCTACTAGACTCTGGGTTACTATTGACCATACTGGACTGAGACTACATCCAGCACTGCTGTTCTGCTGAGCATAGGAATTCTCAAATCACAAATCTCACAGAGTCATCAGTCTCATTGTTGTAAACAATAAGAGAATGTTATTGAGGGAAAACTGTTAAACCTACTGTAGTGCCTTTCTCAGTGGAGTATTAGAATGGTTGTTTAAAATAATTATCTCTAGCAAAGTATAAACAAACCAGAGAGAAGCTTTTCTTTTGTGATTCTAAGTGAAAAAAAATGTAGGACAGGAAGTAATTGTAAGACTCCTCTATTATGGAAACATGTAGATAGCTGGGAACATTAAAATAACAGAATTGAAATTCGTACCTTTACTATAATTTCAAGTCTACACAAGTAAAAATGGTCTCTCTACATATTTATGTATGCTGGACAAGAATACAGAAGAAATAAAAATTCAAAGAACTGTAATTTTTTCTGTAACCACTGGTTCAGGAATGATTGCCACGTCTGAATTCTAAAGAGTACCCTGCACAAACCGATGTGATGTTTATGAATATGCCTAATTTAAATATCAGAAGATTTCCTCAGGTTTCTGGTGGACAGAACCTGGAAGGAGAGAAGTATATATATATATATATATATATATATATATATATATATATATATATATTGCATTTCCATTGTTTCTTTGGCATCTTTCAGGATTGTCTTAGCCCAGCTATGCCAGATTAATGTGGTTTCCAGGCTAAGAAGTCTGCATGAATTAGAAGAAGGAGGTACAAGAAGAATGTAGTTTCTGGATACAGAAGAAATTTGAACTCCAATTGAGGCTTCCTCACTACTTGTATAACCTTGGATAAACCCTTCATGCTCTCTGGGTCTAAGAGTTTTAGCCATCCAAAAAGCCAGTTCCTTCAGAGGATTGCTTGATTGCCAGAGGTAGCACCAGAGATACTAGCGTTATGTGAATTAGACTAACAAATAAATTATTCCCACCACTACTATTGCCTGCACCATTATGGTTGTTCTGCAGTCTTCCTCACACTGAGATCCAAACTATTGCTCATAAGTTCCTTCTGAAGGAGCGTCTAAAACTCACCCAAGTGCATTAGGGCCTCCTTGTCCCATGGCCAAGTTGCCACTCCTGCTAACTCCTCCTCTGAAGAGTTTGCAAAGAAAATATTGAGATGTGTTGATCCGTCCAGTCTAAGAATGTTCTTTAGCTCATTAACATCCAAGTAGGCTCTGAAACATAAAAGGGAGTTTGGCTGTTATCATTTGTCCCACAAAGTATTATTCATACAGCAGGCTCTTTCCCACATAATCAGGAGCTCTTACGTTGGACACAGTGGCTAAACCCTTTATAGGCATCACATCATTGCATTTCTCTGAAAATGTTCTTTTTTTTTTCATTTTACTGAAAGAAACCCAAATTAAATTAGCTATGAATAGTTGGGTCCAATTTTGAATCTGGATGTGTTGAAAACCCAGTGTTTATATTTCTACGGACTATGATATTTTGACTAAGGAGAGGGCAACCTAGAAGAATAGACCGAGAATCCAGAGCATGAAGGAGATAACATGTCTTGGTTTCTCTCTCATTCACTCACTATGGGCCTTGGTCATTTACTTGGAAAATGGGGAGATGCAGTAGGTGGTGTTCTTCATTTCTACATTACTTTTGTAAGGAGACATTGCAATTTTTTCTTTTAAGATGAGAAATGTGTAGTCCAATGTTTTAAAATAGGTCATCCAAAGAAGTGGTGCTGGGGTTCAATGTTAATGTTGGATAGCTCGGAAATGTATTCTCTTCCCACAAAGGCATCATGTTGCCACCCATCGACCATTCTGCGTTCTGCAAGAGTCTATTTGATTATGTGCAAAATAGACTAAAGATGTTTTGGGCTTAAAGTTGCTGTCACATCTGGAGGTGGTCATATCTTGGAAAGGAATTAACTCTTCATGCTATAGGGATTGTCTCTTCAATGTGGAGAGAAATTTGTTGGTAAGAGATTTGGCAAAAGGGAGAGGGGGAGAGAGGGGGAAAGAGAAAAGAAAAATTAAAGAACGATGTCAAAAAGTGAGAGACAAGACAGAGATGAGGGGAGAAAGAGGCACAGAGACAGAGAGACACTGAGATCAAGCTATGAGTCAGAGAGAGGGGGTTTAAAGAAACACATATTCTATGTGCTCAAGAAATAGTAATCTTGGATAATCCAATAATAGCCTTGACAGACTCACTCACCAGAGCAGAAATGCTAAGTATGCGAAGCTGCTTCTGCTCTCTGCTTTGGTTGAACATATATGTTATTCTGTGCTCATTTTCAATGCTACCTCCTCTTGACTCTTGTCTGTCATCCTGCTTTTTAGGAATCCTTATGAGTAGCTGACAGCCATTGTTGGATAGGGTTAGAAATGTGTTTATGTTTTTCTGTTGACATACACCATGTACCATCTTCTTAGGTTATCTGAGTGTAGAGAAGATGTCTTGTTCATCTCTTGGTACCTAGTTTTCAGCTCAGGGTGTTGTATCTAGTAAGCCTGACATAGAAACTGATAGAGTTGAGTTTAAATTAGCCAGCACTGAAACTAAAATACCTAGGTCTTGGTCTCAGGATTAGTGTTTGCTGATTCACAGGCTGCATTGACTCATCATGACCCCAATCTGAAATATATGACAGCCACTGCATTCTGGCCACTCCCATCATAGGTCTCTATGAGGCCAAATGTCCATATGATCTTCACTTTGATGACTAGTCAGACGAAAAGATTACAGAGGTAGCAAACACAGGCTATCATGGCTAATTTGGGGGATAGACTTATAAGTTAAAATACTGACTCACCTTTTAAGCTGACTCCAGCCCATGGGGAAAAGAAAAATAATGCAGAGAAAAGAATGAGAATACAGTGGAGCCTAGATTTTTTTCTTGGAGCATCTCTCTCTCTCTCTCTCTCTCTCTCTCTCTCTCTCTCTCTCTCTCTCTCTCTCTCTCTCNCTCTCCCTCTCCCTCTCCCTCCTTTCCCTTTAATGGTCTCTTAGACATAAGAGACATACTTGATTAGAGAAAGACACCTCTGTGTCTGAGATGAAAAAGTTTCAAGAGAGGAAGGCACACACTGGAAGAGGAGACATTTTAATTGGTTGTTTATTCAGTGGTAATTGCAGAGCCAATGTTTTCAAGAGGTGGTATTCATCCTAGCCCAAAGCAGAAATGTGGGTTGTTGGATCTTCTCCCTGGCTCGTATATGGGGTTTTCTCATTCCTGGGAAGCCTCCATCTCCCAAAAGGGGTTAGGCTATTGGACCCACTGACCTTTCTCCTCCCTGTCTCTCTTGTTTGGGGGAATCCACCCAAAGGGAAAAGTAGCTTTGTTACTAAAAGATTTCCCTGTAGACCGAGGTCTTCCACCAATGCAGAGCTAAGCTGGATGTCTCCCAAAGGCATCAGGGAAGCCTTTGAACACAGGAGTCTGTGTGGCTCTTTATTATATCCATCTGCTAATCTCTTGAAGATGATGTAGTTTTCAGTTATCACTTTAGGCAGTAGATGGAGGAGAAGGCACCAGAAGCAGAAAATTTAGAAGGAAGATTATGGTATAGGGATATTTAACCTGAGCAAAAGAAAATGAAGTTCTTTTGCTCTTGACTTTCAGTGTTGCAACTATGGAAAGACTAGCAGTTATAGTTTTGGATATGGTCCTCAGTTCGTGGTACAATTTGGGAAACTTTGAGAAGTGATGAGACTAGCTGGAGAAAACAGATTACTGAAAGGGCACTTGAAGGTTGTACCTGGTCCTTTTCCTTCTCTCTGCTTTCTGCTTGCCATGAGGTAACCAGCTCTCTTCCACATGTGCCCGCTTCCTGATGCTTTGCCTAAGCAGTAGGAGGCCAAGCAACATGGAGTTAGCCCTGTAATTCTATGGACTAAAATGAATCTTTTCAACTATAATCTGCATCTGTCAGATATTTTGGTTATAGTAATAAGAAAGGCAACTAACACATTAGCCATGTACATGTATTTCAAACTTGACAAAATTATTAAAAAGTATCTTCTACCTCCTAGAAGAAAGCAATATAACTCAAAACACTGTTCACTAACTTACACGCTGCTAGAGTTACACAGAGGAGGGCAGAGAGGCCCAAGGTTGTGTATATCCTGTTAGCTCTGAGACAGGTCAACACAAAGGTAGAACACACAATACAGCTTCCCCTTTTCTAGTCTCTTACATCCCCCTCCTGAAGTGAAGCTGTCAGTTCCCTTCTACACAGTTCTCCAAGTCTCAGGTTCCAATAACTCTTTCCCAATGTCTTTTTCCTTTTGCAACCCCAATTATGCAGAATGGCAAGGTTACATTACCCAGAGCCCCATGTGTGTTTTCTATGTATAGCTCCTCCTTAAGCATATCTGTGATCTCCCATCTTCTGTTATACAATATAACTTCCTGAATTGTAATCATGTAAAATCGTCCCCCTTTGAGGAAGTCTGGTACTCCATGTATCCTATCCTGACCACTTTCAACTGCATTTCATAGATCAGAGACACTACTTCTCATGAGTGTTAGAGAGACCAGGGAGACACAGTGAGTGATATACCTAGCTCCATCTACCCACATGGCATTATATAAAACCTAGAAGGTGATAACGACTAGTAGAGGGGAACTTGTAATAAAATTAATAAAGTTGTATAAAGTTGTAATTAGTGCTGTGATCAATACTCCAAATACTCATCATTACCAATAGCTGAAAAGAAGGATATGGACTCTATTTTTAATTCTAATCTTTATTATTCTGGTTTGTGTTTTATTCATATTATGAGCACTCATCTAATTCATGAGACTATGGGCTTCAAACAGTTATGTTCAAAATCATGGTAATTTCTGTGCCTCTTGAAACATTCCTCAAAAATACATAAAGGAAAGTAAGGATTTGAAGCTATTGGTCACTTGTCCTTTGAATCACTTAGCATCAAACCAGGGCGAGGAAGCTCAGGATTCCGGGAAATGAGGTGATCTGCTTGAGGTCTTGTATCTCTGAGGATGAGAAGGATGTAGCTGTGAATCAGATGCTTCAGGCTTATATACATGTGATCTTTGACTTCAGAACCTTTATGTTGGTGAGTGAGATTACCTCTTGCTTCAGGTAGGAGCAATTCCTTGTAATGCTGCATAGCTTGGAAAACTGACCACAATAGGGACGGTGGCCTCCCCTCATCTCCCTGATCTGGACACCCCCATGGAGAACTTGCATGTGTATTTAGCCACATCTCACCTCGCTACGCTACATACAGCCTGCTTCCTGCTCTGTAGCTTAAAGTCTGCACCTCTTCAATGAGCTTGTGAACTACATTGCTGCTGTCCAGATTACAGCCTACTAAAAGCTAAATGCACAGGAAGCAGATACATATTTAAATGAAAAGAGTTACCAAATCTTTGTCACTAAGAAATGCTTTCCTGAATAAGTTGAGAACCTTATATTCTTGATTGCAAACATTTTCATAACCTTATAAATGGGAGCAAGGCAGAAAGTATTTGAAGTGTTCTCAAACACATTTGACCATAATCACAGGCCCCCACTCCTGTCACATCCTCCATCTTGGCCAAAACACCACTAATAGCACAACCAACAGTGTTTAGAAATGGCAATCTATACAGAAATGGCCCCTCCCCAAAAGCTGTGTTTCCTTTCTTCCTGCACATCTCATGCACCTGGATTCCACAGTGAAGGTTGTGGGTCCCCAGGAATGTCTGTTTCAGGGGGCCCAGCCCTGATTGCCATGGCGCCCAGACTTTACCCCTTTGCCAGAACTGCATTTCAAAGCCATGAGTGCAGTTCTGGAGGGAGATCAAAGCTCTCTCAACTCAACTGTCGTTAGAATATTTTCTTTATGCATCTCACTCGCTGGCTAGTGCCAACAACATATTTCCTAAATGCACTGGCCTGAGATGGTACAACTCTGTAATAATCTGAATGAGAGAGCTGTCAGGGCCTGTTTTATTGAAAGAAGCAAAAGGGAACCACATTCAAAATGCAAAACAACAACAAAGCCCTTACATGAAATCATGGGAAATAATCTGGGAAAGACCAAGATTCTTCAGTGCTAGAAGCACAGTACCCTGGTATACCTATTTATCCCTTTGAATGGAGAGTGGTCAGAGGTATGGCTCACAGAAGCCCAGGTCAAATCTCATGTGCTCTGAGTTTTATTCAGATTTAAAAGCAGGTCACCTTTCAGATGACTTTCTCTTGCACAAATGAGACTGTTATTCTCCTGTACTGCTCCTTGGGCTTTTGATAGGTGCAGGCTGGTCACAGAGGACAGTGCTGGACATGTGCAGGTGACCTCAATTTGTGAAGCATTTGTCTGAGCTGAGAGTGGGCCAAGCTAAAAACAGTTCTTTTGGGTTAAAAGAACAAGAAGCAGATAGCTATTTTAAGACAGACACAGAGGGATTCAAATCCTTCCTCTTCTGTGCAGTGGCCCTCTGACCTCCAACACATGGGTCTATCTCTTTGACATTAAATTTCCTCACCCGTAAAATGGAGATCATAATATACAGCATAGATGGAAATATCTAAACTTCAGTATGATGGTGTATCAGAAAGTAACTAGCAGATCACCAACTCATAAGACCCCAAGATGTATTGTTCTCTTTTGAACTTGCTAATGGAGTCAAAGGGCCCATCTCCCATTGACTACTTAGATTAGCATCCCATTAATGACCCTGGTTCTTTACACTTTGTCAGTGTGTGTATTCTCCTTCCTCACACGATGGGTCACCCTGTTTCTCCAGCTCACAAAGCAAGGGTCAGTCTCAGCACTGTCCAATTCCAAATTTCAATTGCAGCTTGCCATTTCCAAGGAACTCCAAGGATTCATGAACTGCTACTTCACTTTCAAAACACACCAAACCATTTGAAAATGATTATCAAATATAAAGATCAAAGCTACACAAGGCAAGCCATCAAAGCAAGATAAACCTCAGAATGTTTATTGCGTCCATATTCTTGTTCCAAATAACAAGCTTTCTCCAAGCTGTGACCAGTTCTAAAACCTGAATTTTGTGTTTTATCCCAAGGGCCCAAATGATCTGGAATTTATTTTCCTGCTCAGTTTCATCATTATAAATGGCTAAGTTTGCCTCTCTTCTTTATCAAAAGGCACACGCACACTTCTTGGAGTGTATATTAAATTTTTGGAATCTCGAATGTTTGCTTTCTGAAATAATAGTCTTTATATGGAAGTTTGACCCTTAGGCAAGAAAAATATAACAGCAACCAAGATAACTGAAAAACTGTCTATTCTTTCATTCATTTATTGAACAAGACATTCTTTCATTAACTCCTCGGTTTCTTCCCTCCATTCCTGGCCTTCATCCTTTCTTTACATCACAACTTCCTTCTGCTCTATTCAATCAATCATTCTTTCCGACTTTCACTAATCAACATGAATTGAGAGTCTACCATATACCATAGCTAGAAACTGGTGATAAAATATGGAAAGAGGAAAAATTTATACTGTAAAAATCTAGAGGTTTTATGAATAAAATCAAATAAGCAGATGCTCGTAACACCAACAAAACCGACACACTGAGATAATAACTCTAGGGAGGTTTCTGTGTACTAAGCCTGCTGATATACTTTCAAAACAGTATCCTTTTGAAGTTTTACAAAACTTATAACTTCTGATTAAGAGTCTTCCCTGTGTACACGTGAAGATACCATGACCAGGTGAGGTAGCTGCTCTTTTCGTAGGTCCCCTCACTTAGAAGTGTCATGATGAGTCCATGATGGATGTAATGGCAAGGGTGTGAATATTTGGATTAGAGGAGCTGTTACATTGAATCTAATGAATCAGGGGAGGGGCAGTAGAGCATCGATCAGAATTTTGGCAGTGGAGGGTTGATCAGAAATTTGGCAGTGGGAGGTTGATCAGAAATTTGGATTGTTTATTTTAAAGATGAGATAAAATTAAGTAGAGATTTCTAATCTTCACAAAATAAAGAAGGCATTCAAAAATAATGTCTCTCATATCATAAATGGTACCTGAGTGGTAAGAATTTTCACAGAATAAAAAACTCTACTCTTCTAATGGATAAATTTTATTCAGAATTACACAGCTGCTATTTTTTCTCTTCTAACCTTTTGAAAATCAGCTTTAGACATGACTTGGGTAGAAGAGCCATGCAGGAACACCTGATTCTTATCCAGCTCAGCTCCACATATTGGATTGGAAATCACGTCTCAGGCCTCAGGACTCCACCAGGTCTAGAAGCCATCGTGTTTATTCTCAAACCCAGGTCTTCAGAACACATCTATTCCCATTGCTACTTACTTATAGATAATTTTAACATGGTAGGGTCATGCCTGGCTTTGTGTACTGTTCAATGTTGTGTAGCCATGGCTCAACATGGCACACTGTAAGTAAATGCTCATGCACTTCTATGCAAATGGTCCACTCCTTTCCTAGTCTTTACTTCCAGTTAGGAAATATTTCTTTGATAGTACTATGAGCTCAGAGTTCACTAATTTTAAGAGCAGCCCATAAAAATTGAAGCATCCTTGGCTACATGAGAAAACAAAACTCCTTGAAGCATAATATTATGTTTAAAAAGTACCATTACAGCTATATGGCAATTTGTGTCAAACTATTGCTTTCACAACACAACTATGGAGAGCTAGGCTCCACAGCTTTCTCTTCCAACCATCTAACTTCCTTCCTGTAGAACTCAAACCACAATTGATAAATAGTAGAGTTGACCACATTGAAAGAAATATGCACAGCTCAATAATGGCCCTAGAGTTTGTCTTTTTCATTGAAATAAAATTAAACAAAGACAAAAACATGTGTTTCATGAGTTGTAGTGGCCATGGTATTTTAGATATAAGAAGTTATTCAGATTCTCGGTGCTATGGCTCTAGTTTTAGCCATGTGTGCCATGTAACAGATGGGAAGGCTAACTAAATAACACTGAGTTTAGGAAGGATAAATCAAGAATTATATCATCACCAGTAGTTGTCAATAAGACAGCATCTGGAATTTAGTCTGGACTGTGGTTCCATATGAGTCATATAATCTTAGGCAAATAACAAATGTATTTGAAGTGAGAATAATGCAATCACAACAGTAGGTGTAGATCTCTGTTGGTGACCTTTAACAAACCTAATAACTTTTCCATATTTTGTCTTTCCTGGAGTTAGAGCAGAGATGGTTTTCACAGGTTCATGTGACCACAGAGTTCAAGTTTGGAGAAAGGATACTGAAAAAATGACATTGTATGTGAAGCTCTTTGAAAGTATCATTCAAGTCGATTTTTTTTTGGAAACAGGATGCTTGCTACATTTAGAGCTTGAGGGAAAAATGAAGTAGAAAATAGGCATATTTCCCAGGTGTCACCACTGAGATTCAAGGGATATTAAGAGGGTTTTCAACTTGTCATTAAGCATAGCTTCCTTTCCTGGTATGCTGAACACATTGTACCTAATTAGACAGAGGAGCTGGGAAACTCCCTGAAAGAAGGAACTGTCTCTTATTTTTCTAGCCACATTAGTGTCCACCTTCAACTTCACCTGTGCCTTTTAAAGCCATCAAAATCTTTCATTTGTATCAGTACATCTATCATCTGCTAATCAGCCTTAGTGCATAGGAACCAGAATTGCAAAATCTGATTTGAGATGGTCTTGGTCTAACAAAGAGTAGACCTTGGCCTTTCCCAGTTTACATACAATGAATTTAAATAAGAATGAAAAAGTGTCAGACTTCACGCTGGCCACTGGAAGAATCCAGTTTCCTTCTTCTTTGTGTAAGGCCAAACCGCAGGCAAATTGTGTTTTTCTACCAGGAATCCACTCGGGAAAAGACTTCCCTTGTGCATCTCCTCCACCCTGTGTAGGATACAGAGACACTCCACGCTTCTGTGGTGTTAGAGTTACCATTGCCCTCTATGGCCATAAAAGAAAGAAAGAAAGAAAGAAAGAAAGAAAGAAAGAAAGAAAGAAAGAAAGAAAGAAAGAAAGAAAGAAAGAAAGAAAGAAAGAAAGAAAGAANAGAAAGAAAGAAAGAAAGAAAGAAAGAAAGAAAGAAAGAAAGAAAGAAAGAAAGAAAGAAAGAAAGAAAGAAAGAAAGAAAGAAAGAAAGAAAAAAGAAAAAAGTTCAGTAGTCAGAAGCCAAGCTCAAGCCTAAGGGCTATGGTTGACTGAAGTCACAAAAGGCTGGAATTACAAACACCAGAAACGCAAAATGGAGACAGTTTTCTCCCTGCTGTTTTACCACCAGACCACTAACACAACCTAGAGCACAGAGAAGGGCAGAGAAGCAGAGGATGAAGGAAAAAAAAAAAAAAAAAAAAAACAGAAGGAGAGGGGGTTCTCAACAGACCTGCACACTGGTGCTACTTATGCAAACAAATCTAGGAGAAAAAGGTCTCTGGGTTTACATGTTAGTTCCCGGGTTTGGCTTTTTACAGACGGTGAGAGAGATGGTGTGGAGGCTGCTGATTTGCAGGATGATGTTGAGCTGCAATCACATTAGGAAAGTGCCCCTCCCCACACTAAAACGAAATACACTTGTTGTTTATAGGTCCAAACTTCCCTCGCAGCCTCATTGGCTGTGTTTCCTAACTGGAAGGGAATTTGACCAAGTGCTGAGGCTGTCATGGGCTGTCAGTGTCACCAGTGGATTGGGAGAGGGAAAGGAGAGTGCTGAGGTGGCTAAAGTTATGATGGAAAATCCCCAGTACTCCTCCTACTGAGGCCTTCGAAAGGGCACCCAGTATTCCCATCTGTCCAGGGAACTGCGGATGGGAATGAACATTGAACCTCGGAAAGGGGTGAGAGACAGAGTCTCTCAGATCCTGTCGTACTAGAAGCTCCACCGTGCTGGTCTGCCTGTGACCAGGAGGCAGCTCGCAGGGTCTGGTACCGACACCACGATGGGCATCTTTCTCACCTTCAGTTCCTTGACTTCACAAATACTCAGTGAGCCTCAACCTCTGCCCCTGACATGCCTTCTTTCTTTGCTCAAACTGAACAATCTTAGTGTGACATGCTCTGCTGCCTATCTCTCCAGAAGAGGAATACATTAGCATTTAGTATGGATAAGGCTCTTAGAACTGAAAGATAAAATCTAAAGAAAATATGGAACTTCATAGCGGCAAAAAGTCGAACGGTAGCAGCGATGGAGTCAAACATCTCTGACTCTTATTCCAGCCTCGAAATTCTAGTAAGAGGTTTTAGAATTGAGAAGCAGGTGAGCGTAGGATATGGAGGGAAGACATCAGATTTCCCAGGGAAGGGAAATTCCCAAACAACAGCTGGAAATTCATTGTTATGCGTAGTGCTCATGTCATGCCAGGTGCTACCCCAAAAGGTGAATCATATGTTATGATGGCACTCCATCAAACCTAAACAGTGAAGCAGACTGTTCCTTCTATCCTGATGTCTCATAGAAGGCAGCTACACAGGGCTACAATGGTATCAGATGGTTAGTGGAAGCATGCTCTAAATGTGCTTGATCTCTCAAACTTGCTATTTCACACAGCTCACTGCTCTGAGCTCCCTGCTCTCCTAATGTTTCAGAGCCCTGGATAGTCTCTGTTAATTACAATCTCCCCTGTGCCCTCCTTTCAATGACTAAAATGGTACAGTGTTCTCAGGTGGAAACTCCGACTGAAGGTGAACTTTACTCGGTTTCAAGAAAACTCAGGATTACATTAGAGAAAATTAGGCTAGGCACATCATTGTGACTGCTCAGGTTTACTGTGTATCAACGTTAAAGCAATCATAGTAAGAACATCTTAGTAACATCCACCAAACTTGCATGTGCCTCTTCAGGACCATTGCCAGCACTGCATGGAGTAGATTCTGAGGCAATATGTCTTTTAATACAGCTAGTCATTTGGGGGTAATTGTCAAATAAACTAGTGTACAAAGTGGATAAGTTTGATATAAGTGATGTGGTCTTTACATAACAGCACCAGTTCTGTGGCCAGTCCTTAAAAGAAAGTATTTTAAGAATGAAAGTAATCTGGCTAAATGCTCTCAGTTTGTATATTGCAGTTTGCTCCGGTCTTTGTTAAGAGCTTGTTGGAATGCAATCTCTGTGAAATAAGTGTTGACCGGCAGGCAGTCTGTCTGTGTGCATGGAAGAAATGGGACGAACACCTACCATACCTACTATGTGCCAGACTCAAAACCAAGTGCTTTACACTAGTGAATTTATTTATGTTTTATGACATGTCACAGGATAGCTGTTATCACCTAATTTTAATGGATGAGAAACCACCAACTTTTACTGAACAATGAGCCAAGGTCAGACAGTTAGGGCAGAGTGGAGCCAAGATTCAAACCCTGGTCAGTCTCCAGTGTGCATATTTTTTCCACTACACCAGTCCTGACTCCTGTTATTGCTGTAATGAATATTAGTCACGTTAAATAAACCTTGATATTCTGATTATAAGATTCCAAGTAATTTCTCTTACAGGATTACTGGAAAAGAATGAACAAAGTTACTTAAAAAAAAAAAAAACCAACACAACAATGCCCTTTTTCATCTGCAAACTGGTTAATGCTTCCCAGGACTCCCTGTTATATTACTTTTATATGAGCCTCATGGTCACATAAAATAATATATGAAGTGTGCCATCAAATATTATTTCTTTCAGTAGATGTGAAAATGGAGACTCAGAATTTAAGAGACTGGCCCAAGATTGCATAGCTAAGAAACTGCCCAGCCAAGGACACAGTGTGTTTCCCCTGAATTTTTATTTCTTCCTAATCATGCTGATTCTTTGAGATGTGCAATTGAGGAACAAATTGGAGCATCTACATGCATGGAATGCCAACTGGTGCTTTCCTGCTCTCCATTTTCCCAGCTCAGCCTCAGTTGCCCTGCTGTACAACCTGTCCCTTCTCCCCATGTCTTTTCTGTCATTGCCAAGCCTGACCATACTGGGAACCTCTTTTGTCTCTACCACATCATGAAAATTTCCCTAACTTCTCAAAACCCTAGTGGTTCCTCCTTTTCTCAGTTATCATGGGAACTTATGGTCCTGGTATTTCAAATGGAAACAAGTCCTCTGTCTTTCTGTCCATTCCCGGGATGACTGTAATTAACAGGCCATTAGAGTGCAGAATACAAACTCCTGGACAGACAAGAGATTCTGAATTGAAATTCAGAAGCATCTGTCACTGTGTTATGGCTATTAAAGACATCTTAAGAAAATATGGGTGATGGGTGAGGAAATAAATATGCTAGATATAACCTTTCAAGTCCCCAGCTATCAGCTTCTAAGACACTGGGGCAATGGGTAGTGGGAAGCTTGAGGGACTTAAACAACCTGGGAATAGGAAATTAGCTACTGGCATAGTTCTCTGTCCCAGATCAAATTTCTGTTTCTGCTAGAGTTGGGCTATGCCTACTCTTCTTTACATCCTGAACTCCTTCTGATCAGCAAGAAGGAACTGTGACAAAAGGCCTCCCATATGTCTTTAAGCTCTTATAGTCCTTGATACCTTGGTAACTTGCTAACAACTGTTTCAGGCTAAGAGCATCTATGGAATCAGTAGTGCAAAAAAACAAAACTAAGAGTCAAATCATTTAATGGCACTCTGAAGGGCTTAGGCAAGTTTGCCGAGTTGACTTCAAAATGTAACCCTTCTTGTGAGATCTCCAGCCATGTTGACTTTAAAAACTAACAAAGATCTAGGAGATCAAGGATTTTATTCCAGGAGATTACTTTTACATTTAGTAGTAACAATAACAATAATAATGAGAAAGCAAAGAAAGGGAAGAGGAGAGAGTTTATCTAGTAACATACTTCTTTTGAAAGCATGAGGACAAGAGTAAATCCACTGAATGTAGCTCTAAACAATCTGGTCATGGCAATCCTTGTGATCCATGTGATGGAGAGGAAGGGATGTCTAAGTCCCTGCATCTCCCTAACCAGTTTGTCCAGACTACTTGATGAGTTCCAGACCAGTGTGAGACTATCTCAAAGACAAAAAGTTAAAGGCACCTGAGAAATGACACATGAGGCTTCATGTCCTCTTCACTTGCATTTCACATATATTTGAACTCTCACACACAATAAAAAATAACTTTACACACACCCACCTCCCCTTTCTACCCAAAACCACACACACACACACACACACACACACACACATATACACACAAACACTACTACTACTACTACTACTACTACTACTACTACTACTACTACTACCACTACTACTATCACCACCACCAAACACACACACATATTCACACACCCCGGATACAAACCACACACACATGAAGGCAAAGAAACATTTCCCTATGAGCCAATAGGGGCAGAACAGTTGTTTTGCACTCCCCCCCTCAGTTTATGTAAATAAATATTCACAGTTGCAGGTGTAATTCACCCAAGGATGTTGTAGGGGTAGGATGGGGAAGTTGCAGGTTCTGAAGAGGGAATTGAGAAATTTGTCTTCCAGGCAGACTACTAAAATACAAAATGTCAGTTGCCTACCTGGCTTATCTCTGTCCTGGGAAGAATGACTAAGGTACACTTGTGATGCCAATCTCTACCTGACTGGTCACATAGAAAGGCTAGCCATGCTTATGAAGAGTTGATGACCCTACCTTAGTACTGTGGGGTAGTCTCTTGTAGTAGTAGTGGACTCAGTAGAGCAATTGCTGGTCAGTTTTACCAATGAGGTGATGATGTCACAGGGGCAGCAATTGGATTGGCAAGAACGGAATGTGCTGTAAATCTATACTGTTAGAGAAATTGAAGAACAGAATCAAAAGAGAGACGAGAGAGAGAGAGAGAGAGAGAGAGAGAGAGAGAGAGAGAGAGAGAGAGAGAGAGAGAATGGAAGGAGAGAAACTGATACTGGGTAACAAAGTTCTCTGTGAGAAAAAAAAGAGAAACTTGTTTTGGTTGACTTTTTTGAATAGAAAGCATCAGTAGATGGTCTTTTGATTTTCTTACTGTTCTTTTCCAGTGCCTATCTTTCTCACTGATTCTCTCTGTGTCTACCTTCAACATGGTCTGTCTTTCTGCTCTGGACATTTCTGTCTGTTCATCAAGACGCCACTAGCTGTCCTGTACCTCAGGGAAGTGGCCTCTCAGTGTTCCGTGAGTAAGTCAGGAGAGAAAGAGAACATTGACTCTCCTAGCTTGTTCAGGAGGCTTCTTTTCTTTTAGAAAAGCTACAGCCAGAATTGAAAAGCCTTTTCAGTCCAGCCACAACTTGTAGTTACTACATCTGCCCACTCATTTTTCCTATACAAAAGAAAAGTAGGAAATGGCTCTTCGTGTTTGATGACCACGAAGTGAAGTGCTAAGGTTACTAGTTCTTTTTACTACTGTATACGGCATTGCAAGTAGTTGTCACTTCAAAATCATCCCTCCTTCAATTCTCCTTAACCACTCCGTGTGACTCTACCATCTGCTTCACTCCAGGACTCTTGACTGTGACCTCTCTCGGAGATGGCTATTCCTGGATGCTCGATGAAATCACCGTTCTTCCAGGTAACTGCCTTGTTTTCCCTACATACAATAATTCTCTGTATTTTAAATCCCCAAATCAGATGGGATATAAAAGCTAGCTTCCATGGTGCCATAAAAGTGTTATTGCATCTGATAAAGGAAAAAGTCTTCAACCATCTTACCTAGTTGTGAACTCCGTGAGTTACCAATATGGCAAGATATAATCATGGAAGTGCAATAGTTACATGGATGTTATGTGAGCAACTAACTAACCCATCCTATAGGACAACATGTCAGACTGATACTGCAAACCTGGCTAAGAACTCATGTGTGATCTCCTAGGCCATAGGGATGAACTTACTATTGCTATGTTGCTAAAGGACATAGTGTCAAACTATTCTCCAAGTCTGTAATTCTCTACACTTAGTTTTGTTTAGCTCTAGAACTTCATCAGAGAAGTTTCTCTTAGCATAGGAAGGAATTTAACAAAGAAACTCAAAATTGGCCAAAGTGCAAATAATTGTCTATGGGGTACTCAGTGGCAGATGAAAGGTGTATAGCACATCCCTCCCCTTAAGGTTCAGGTACCATCATAGAAGAGGAGAGAGAGAGATCTTCACACCCAGGTGTCATGAAAGACTAGAGTGAAACTGTCTTCTAAACATCATAGGACCACAGATACACTCATGACCTCCCCTGCATCTGTGGTTGCCTGCCTGTGTATGGGGTAGGGATGAGGGTCATGAGCCCTCACTCCTAGCTCCGGAGCCATTAACAGTTGATGAAACTTGGGGATGGGAGAGTAAGTTTTCTTTAAGGGTACAGCTCTTGTTAGGTCAACCACACTCCAGTGAAGGGCAGCACATCCATGAGTACAGGGCCAGACTGTAACTCTGCACTCTTTGGGTTATATTGAGAGAGAGAGAGAGAGAGAGAGAGAGAGAGAGAGAGAGAGAGA
>NC_034595.1:18966558-18978767 GCF_900095145.1 Mus pahari | reverse complement strand
AGGAGGAGGAGGAGGAGGAGGAGGAGGAGGAGAAAATTGGGATGGAGTAGGGTATGGATCTCAGAGCGGTTAAGGGGATGCATGGGTAGTGAGTAGTGACTATATTCAAAATATATTCTATGAATATGTGAAATTCTCAAAGAAAAATAAGACTCTTAAAAGATAGAGAGGGGGAAAACTGGTTCAACAGTTAAGAGTACTTGCTCTTAGAGATGATCTGAATCCAGTTCTGAGCATCCATGGCAGATGGCTTATAACTGGCTTCTGTAGTCAAATGCACACATGGTACACACATAATCACACACACAAATAATAGTGATACTTATAACAACAACAATAAGAATAATAATGTTTAAAATATTTTGCTTTGTTCTGTTCTGCTTTGTTTTAACTCATTAAATGTCACCTAAACAGTAGCAGCCTGGTTTTCATAGCTTCTGTTCCAGTTGCCTCTCTGCTTTTGTGCCTTTATCTTTTCTCGCTCTCTTTTTGTCTCTTCCCCTCCTCCTCATTTGTTCAAAGTCAAAAAGTGAGCATTTCTCTGAAACCTTCCACAGGTTTCTTTCTGCACACAGGAGAGCTGATTCAGCCAGAACCCAATAACCCCAGCTTAGTCATGATGACACAGGGCCTGGTGGGGCTCACCCTGGGCACACAGTTTTCCCAGACAGCAAACAAACAGACCCTGGCTTGAGTGGTCACACTGCTGGCACATGGCCGTGCATAGACATTTGGAGCATGCAGTCTCGTGATGAGAAAAGCAGAGGCCTTTGGAATCTGCCAGCATTGTCTGCTGATTTTGAGTTATCTGGAACCTGGGGCCCCATGGTCCCTGTACGCTAGCGTAGGACTCTGAAAAGGCCAGTTGCCTTTGGTTCTGACGCTTACAGCCATTGGAGTTCTCTCGCAGCTTTGTGAAAGCTAACCCGACAGTTAACCAATGCTTTAATGTTACCTAATTGTTCCTTGGATGGAAACATAGTCCCATTCAATGGCTTTAGAATTAGTAAGCCTAGATTTGAGTTTCAGTCTTCCACACTTTAGCAGGATAAGTTTGGAAATATATCCCACCATCTTTCAGGATCTGGAATATCTTTAAGTAAGGTTGGGGTACCTGCCTCTCAGCCCTTGGCAGGTGCTGAATAATGATTTGCCACATGAATCAAAGATGGTTAGCAGAGATCAATGTGTGCAGGATGCAGATATTCTCATTCTTCTTTCTACTGACGCTGCCTTGGAATATAGGTATTACATGGAAGCTGAGCTTAGGAGAACACTCTAGACTGACCACAGAAAACCTGGATTTCCTATTTGTTCGATGACTTTACGGAATCATGCACATGGAACTCTCTAAATTCCCACTAACTTCCATCACTCAGATGAACATACTAGCTTCTATCTTGTTTCCTTTGTCAATTTATTCCACGACTCAAGTGTGGGCAGAAGTGACCTGGAAGGGACTAGCCATACACTCAATCTTCCTTTGTCTGCTTGCACGAGTCTGTAACAAGTGAGTGGCCAGGAGCCCTCCGTGCACCATCAGGCTGAGCTGTTGCCAGGCAGGACATTCCCCTGCCAGAATCCTCATTTCTCTCAACATAGGTATTTGCCTGTGCACGGGAGGTGCTTGGTCTTTTGAGAGAGAAAGAGAAGGATCAGCAGAAAACCTGCATATGTCGGCAAATGTGTTGAAGCCCTCAGCAAGTCCAGCGTTCTGTGTGTTGGACAGAGTCGAAAAGTTCCCCCCATGGACCTGAGAAAAACAGGAAAGAGGGTGTTGCCACTTTCCCTCACTTCAGACTGAAGGTCCCACGTGAAATGTAGCTGACCCTGTTGTATGGTGGGACTGCTGGTTTAGGCAGCAGCCAGGGCAGACTCTAACGTCTTCAGCAGCAGGCCTCTTTCCTTCCTGCTTCTCAGGAATAATACAAGGAAAATTCACTGTTCCTGCAGTCTCTTTCTTCCCCAATCCAATCTTTGAGTGATGTCAAAAGTATACCTATTCTTTGTATAGTCTTGTGTGTGTGTGTGTGTGTGTGTGTGTGTGTGTGCGTGCGTGCAAACAGAAATCAGAGGATAATGTCTGGTATTTTACGTCATCATCCTCTTCCTTGTTTTTGACAAAGGATTTCCCACTGAACTTGGAGCTCACCATTTTACTAAGGTGGCTGGCTGGAGAGATGGCAGAATTTGACTACTCTGCCCTCTGAGGCAAAGACTGGGGACGAGTGACTGTATATGGTGTCTACATAGGTGCTAGGGTCTTGAACTCAGGATTCTCTGCTTTCACTTATCCTCTGAGCCATCTCTCCAATGCTTTCTACTATTTTTTTTTTGTTAAAAGTAAATACTGTTGTATAGATTTAAGGTTCAAACCATGTCTTGACGGGACTGAGCCACAGGGATAAGGTTAGGATAGTGAAAATAGCAAAGATACCTCTCAGTTAACACAGCTACCTTTTGTAATGACAAGAACACTGTTTTTTTAGCATGAATATTAAGTATAGCGCATATTTATTATCCATATTAGATTTCTGAAGATCATTTTGACTGTTTCTGAAGACCTTGGTGAATTTCCACCTGTTCCAAAGAACTCTCCATGACACATTCAAGTCTTAGGGTGAGTGCTGTGCATGGTCCTCCTTAACTACCTGCTCCTTTCCTGAGAGAAACATTGTTATTGAGATCTACTAAGGTGCAGGCCACTGATGTCGAGAAATGGCAATTTTATGCCTTCTCTCTGAACTTTGCAACTTAAAAAGCCATCACTTCCTCACTTCTGTCTTACAGATCCAGAAAGAGCCTTTAGGAGATTAAAAAGTGAGAAAGTGATAGATCAGGGATCTGCACCCAAGGTCCTGACTGACAGGAAATCTACCAGCTCAGCATCCACAGAACGGGACCCAACACTGGAAGATTTCTGCATCATTTTTTCAGCACGAAAACTATAAACCACATGTAGCAAATTTGGTAATAAAATAATTGACTTTTACCTCTCACAGTTTTATTTACACATGCATCCATTTGTGTGTGTGTGTGTGTGTGTGTGTGTGTGTGTGTGTGTGTGTGTGTGTGCATTGCTAGAGAATAAACCTAGAGTCTTATACTAGCTAGGCAAATGCTGTATCACTGAGCTATAAACATACCCTTCTTTTATTTTGAGATAAGGTCTCACAAATTTTCCCAGGGCTGCCCTGAACTCATTCTGTAGCCCAGGAAGTCCTTGAAATTAAAATCTTCCCGTCTCTCTCTCCTAAGTAGTTGAGATTACAGGCTTAAATGATCAGGTCCTTCTGGTTTTATTTATTTACAATTTAAAAGTAATAGATACAAATGTCTACATATAAAATAATAAGTAAAAATATAAAATATAAAAATAGTTCTATTTACTTTTAACTGAGTTAACGTTAAGTAGTAACCTGTGGCCAGAAGTTACTGAACTGGTTGCAACAGATGTAACAAACATTGCCATGTACAGTACAACAGCTATTTGCATGCAGTGCATTGTCCCCAATTTAACTCCTGAGCTCTTTGAGAGAACAGGATTTTGAGACCTTCATGGTCAATAGCAAGCACTCAGTAAGTAGTCTCATAAAGTATTGTGTACGCATGTATTCTTGATAACCTTAAAAATAAACTTGCATTGCTCAGAAGACATCTATACAGACTGGAAAAATGCCATAAACCCCTAGGGAACTTATGTATCTTATCTACAAAATAGGAATATCACAGTGAGCTCTCAACTGGACATCCATCCAGGAAAGTCTTACCTGTGTGGAGAGTCAGGATCAAAGCATGTCTTAGTGACATCAGTGATGTCTGGGTCACAGCACTCTCCACCATCAAAATTAAACCTTTCGTAGTTGCAGTCCATGTCACACACACCATTCTGCTGCTTCTTCATGAACGCAGGGTAGCGCAGCTGGCGGCAATCTCCACCATCATGACCAGTCAGTGTATGGTTACATTCTGGATCACATTTTTCATCCCCAATCTTGCTGATGTCACAGTTGGCTAGGATGAGGCGGTGACGCAGAGAGGAACTGTTTACATCCAGTACCTCCAGCTCCCAGGAGATGTTGTAGTGTTGAAAGGCCTCAGCCAGCTGTTGGTGCTGAAAGTCAATCTGCTGCCAGCTCACTGTCGGGTTCTCATGGTGATCATCATAGATGTTGACGACACGATAGCGCACCACCTTGGGCTGCCGGAAACTTGGGAGCTGATTGTAACTGGAGATGACTTCTGTGTTGTCACACAGTGTCTGCCCACAAAGAGGGGGCTCCAAATTAGTGTCTAACAGGAAGCCGTGGGCATTGCTGAATTCCACCTGGGGGCTGTTGCCATCCTTCATGGGGGACCAAGTGCGCTTCACGTTGTCCCAGTTCTCCTGGAGGAGGAGCTGAGGTAGAGGGGTGTGGAGGCCACGGGTTTCCATGTCGGATACAATCTCTCGCTGGGTTCTGGCTACTTTCCATAGACTGAAGTGTTCGATGTGGCCCCGGAAGTTGTGATTCAGAGCACTGCCCCCCAACATGAGCACTTTACACTTCTGGGTTAGTGGGCTGAATATGCCACCTACTTGCTCAGCCGAGGTTGCCACCTGGGCACCATTCATATAGAGCTTCATCAGCCGCCCATCGTAGGTAG
Organism: Mus pahari; assembly: GCF_900095145.1. NCBI lineage: Eukaryota > Metazoa > Chordata > Mammalia > Rodentia > Muridae > Mus > Mus pahari. The sequence goes on along the minus strand of NC_034595.1, from coordinate 18,974,120 downwards.
CAGCTAGATGTACCCACTGACCTGGGAGGTAGCTGCGATGGGCATCAATGGTGGTCACTTTCCTGGCCCGGTCTGTCTTCAAGGAAAAAAAGTAGCGTGGATCTCTGTTGCCTTGATCACTGATGGTGTGAATGCCCATGACCCATCCTCGATCACGTGAGGTATAAGAACATTTGTCATACAGCCCTATGTGGCCCCAAAAGAGAAAGATGAATAAATAAAGCACGGAATAGATGCAGGTAAGTTATTGTTCTCTGATAAAAGTCACATCTGGATACTCTAGAACAGTTTTCAAAAAGCTCTCTGAAACTCTGGCTGCTACTATTGGAGCCTCTGGGACCACCCCTAGGGCAAGGTAAAAGCTGGAGAAATTATATAGGGAAAATTACCTTATGGCAAATGAATACATGAGGTTTTGCTCTTTTTTTATTTTGATTATGAAGCATGCAAGAAAGCTTCTGTTAGAAGAATGGGTATTGGAACTATAGAAAATTAAAAAAAAAACAATGATAATAAAGTCTGTCAATTATTGGTTTTACAAAAGTGTTGGATGGAAAAGTATGCTTTCAATTTATGAGTTTAAGTAAAGAATGTTATGAAAAGTGATAAAGAATGGAAGATGCTCATTTAGAAAGACTGTGTCTTGGACCATTACCATAACTACAAGCAGACAATTGTCATTAGCAATCAGTGAATGATCTGTAACATGAAATTGTGGAAAAGGTTGCCCTTGAAGAATAAGAGGCAAGGGCTTGAAAGCCAGAGTTTCTGTCTTTAACAGAAACTTTCTTGTCTAACCCTGGCATGTGTTCTGGAAGAAAGATAGACACTTAATAGCTGAACTGGGAAGATTTCAGAAGATCACTGCCTCCAACTTCCTTGATTTTATTAGTAGAAAGGACACTGAGAATAGATGACATTTTTCATGCTTTACAGAATCACTTATAAATCTCACAAGAACCAAGTGCTGTGTATCTAACACACTTGTCTTTATAGTCTCTCTCTCTCTCTCTCTCTCTCTCTCTCTCTCTCTCTCTCTCTCTCTCTCTCTGTATGTGTGTATATGTGTATGTATATATGTGTCTATTCACATATTTATAGATGCTGTAGTAAAGTATAAACTCTACGAATACTGTATAACAGACAAGGCATCATGCTAAGGTCTTTATATGTATTAGGTTATTGAACACTTATAACAACTGTGGCAGTGATATTAAGACTCTCATTTATGTAATGATTAACATGAAAACTAAAGAAACTGAAAAGATAGATATGAGGTCAGCTGGTTGGTATATGACCTCGCAATTTACTGTCCTAGGTGCAAGTTGTAAAACACCCCCTTTATGAATACTATCAAGGCTTTGGATTTCATCATCTACCAAAGAAAATTCAAGGTAGTTATCACAAGCTTTAGTTGGTCCTTAAGGACATTTAAATCAGATATACTTATCTAGAGATCATGTAGAAATTCCAATAAACAGCTCAAAAGGGTCTCCATGCATCTGACTATCTTTGTACTCGTTAATTCCCCTGTCTCTCAGTCTTTCTGGAATATACCTACTGTGCCTTAGCACAGGCAGAGCTCCTTGATGATGAAGAGTATTTCCTAATTACATGTGCATTTTAAGTGTCAGATGCTGTATGAAGCCAGGAGAAAGGATAAAGAAAAGAAGACAAGAATGAATAAAAGATGCTCATTTTGGAAGGACAGTCCCTACTTTCACTGGAGAATCATTGCGGTCACCGTAACTCTGAGTATGCATCTGCCATTAACACTCATCAAATGAACAGGGAGAGTGTCCAGCAAAATCAATAGAGGAGTCCCACACAGTCTTCTTTCCTTTGTGGGCACTTAGACCTTAGCATTTGTACGAATGTCTATGTTAGCATCTGACATGGTCAGCATTTGGCAGAGGATCCAAGCCCTCCCACTTCTTTCTTCCCACTCACAATATTTTCTGGCAATGGAAAGAGTCTCCTAACACAGTCATTCCACTTCCACCATCTGGGTGACATTGGCAGTTTAATAGGTACCCCTGGATCTTTGTATCACATAATCAAACCAGGTCTGATTTTCTTTCTCCCAAGCTTCCCAATGACTAACACACAAATCACATTTTTCAAGGGGCACTCCCTGATTGATCGCTCTGTGAATATGGATCATTCTCTCTACTGATTTGACTTTTGCTTTCAGAAAACAGCATCAGATCTCTCACTCTGGAGTTGCCTATCTCTGTTATGTTGTCTCTTCTCTGCTAGACTGAATGGTTATTGAGGGTAATAACCACATTGGCTCATGTCTGTAAACTGGGCACCCAATATATGTCCCATGAGTATGCATGGCCACATGTAATTCAAAACACGGAAAAAAAAAAAAAAAAAAGAAAGAGGTTTTAAAGGCAAACAGAATTGAAGGCAGTAATTTATGTCTCAGTTGCTAATAGACAAGGAATACCAGAGAAAGATGTTTTTCTACTGTTAAAGAAGGGGAAAGATTTTGGGCTCAGGGAAGCCTGTTTTGACTCAGGATGGCAGCAGCTACAGGCCATATGTCTAGGACAAAACCACTTCACCTCTGTGGACTTGATTCTCCCATTTGTATCTCTCTTTAAATATGATGTCCTACTTAAGATATGTAATGGATACACTATCCTTGACACAGGCTATCCAAACAAGAGCTGGTTTTCAAGATGCTGAAGGGACTGGGAGGAAATTAGAAATGAAAGAGTAGTAAATAAATGGAAACAACAAAGTACAAAGGGGCCACCTTTGTAAAGGAGGTACCTTGACATCATCTTGCCTGACAGGTTAAGTTACAGGGTGAAGGCTCAAAAAAAAAAAATCCACTTAGAAATCCTATATTTCCACCAACGTAGACAATATTAACAAACCTCATATTAAAAGTTACTTCCCAACTGATTCCCTCCAAGGGCAAAGAGCCGTCTTCACATTTGGAATTAATGTCTCTAGAGCTTGAGTCTTAGTGTCCACTTAGAATGTCAGTGGGATCAGAGGCTGCTAAAGCCATCACATTTGTGTCCTCCATACCTCCCAGCTCAGTGTCTCACCCTTTTCCATTTAATTTCTCTATGATCATCATCATCATCATCATCATCATCATCATCATCCTATGAAAAGATAATGAAGGATTTTCTAATAGGAAGCATGATATCCCCCCCCCCTTTCTTCCCTTTTTATTTAGTCAGGGGCTCTTGGTCTCTGCCTTTTCCTGTTGTTTTTGGAAAGAAGCCTGCCTTGTTATCAATGTAAAGTGTTTACACATCTGTAGGGTTTCCTCAGTTCAGACCTTTCTGGAGACTGGAGCTTTGGTTCAGACTACCTGATGCTGCCATACAGAGTTATAGAGGAAGAGCTGGCTTGTCCCAGGAGGCAGAAGGGAAAGGCAGTGGCTCCGGGAGGAAAAATATGGAAGAAAAATTCGATGCTTAAAGCGGGAGCTTCTGATGTTCAGAAGGAAACAGTTACCCGGATTGTAAGTTGGTGAAAGGAAATCACTGTGCTTCCTTGAGGTGGGGGACAGATGTAGGGACAGGAGTCAGTTTCTATTGAAAGACAGCTTCATTGAAGTGACGTTTTAGGAGCCTGAATGGGAAGCACTCCTGTACCATATCCATCCAAAACTGAAGCTCAGCATCAGAGATTTGGCTTGGTAAGCATTTGGGAGTACATATACACTATAATACCCATGAGGAGGTCAGAGGACAAAGGGTCTCTCCTTTCATTTTTTAATGCAGGTTCAAGAATCAAACTCAGGGGGTCAGCAGTGAGCAGCAAGTGCCTTTACCTGTTGAGTCACTTCATCAACATTTTGTGGCCTTTTTACATTGGCACCTCTCCATTTAAGCTCACACCTGGCAGGAAACCCTGAAGACAGGAGACCTGCACAGAGTCCTCCATAGCCTTGACTTGGCAGAATGCTCTGGGTTACGGGGTACTTAATGAATCACATTAAAGATTCTACTTTAGGGGGTATACATCTTATTTCTCTTTTCTCCACATAAACATGTTACTCTTACTTTGGAATGACTGAATATCGAGTGTTGTACATTACCTCCTTAAACTTGTCCATAAAGCTGCCAGCTGACACATCTTTTTGAACCCCTCAGAGGTTCAAGACCAGGAAGTCCAAGGTGGCAGTGCTGAATTTAGACTTATAGGATCCTCAGGCTTGTAATCATTTGCTACTTCAAGCGCCAAGCTCCAAGCATTTTATTGTAGATTGTCTTAAGTTCTGGCCTCCTCTAAGAATACTTCTCCCAGCTCTGCATTTCCAACACAAGCAAGCTGAGCTGAAGGGTAAGCCAGAAGGCTGAGCCTTGTGACATGCTTTTGCCTAGACCTAAAACTAGAATCAGAAAGCAGTTCTTTACTACTAACAATCTGTTGTACTTATCTAATTCTACTGGGACCTAACATCTGCACAGGCGTCTGTTGACTTAGAGTTTGGTATGATTTCTTGAGCTTGTCCTCCAGTTTCAAGAGGACTTTTCTTCAGATTTCTATCATAATTTGATAGCCTCTCATTTATTTATTAGTTATAAATTGAATGTTTGAGACCTCATTAAGATGTACATGTTGAAGTCACATCGCCTAGAAGCTCAGAATATGACTCTATTTCTATTTGGTGACAGTCTTTAAAGAGGCAATCATATAGCAGCCATGCCTCCATAAGATCAAATCTTATGACTAGTGTCTGGATGAGAGGAGACATTCAGGGCACATATGTGTTCAGAGAAAAGAACACATGTAGACACACAGAGGATAGCCAAATAAAAGCGTAAGAGAGAAAATATACCTGAGCTGACTTGGATTTTGGACTCGTAGTTTCCAGGGTTGTAAGAAAAGAGATGCATGTTATTTCAGTCACACAGATGCTAAGCCCCAACCAGGTAAGCCCCAGCAGACTGTTGCATTATCATTTAGCACACTTTCCAAACACTCCCACTGGAATTTCTCTAAACTCTTGTCCTTCTCCCGGGCTTAGTTCACAAATCCTTCTATTCTTCTGATATGATCCCTCAACTTCTCCCTTTTCTATTTTGAGCAGAGCACAATCAGGAGGAGCCAAAGACAGGTGAAAAAAATCTTCCTGCCTGTAAGGCAAGCTTTGTGTTTGTGTGTGGATTGACTTCCCTGAAGCTCCTTGAATGTATTGGGTACATGGGTAGCTGCCTCCAATGCGAGCTATCTCATATGACGTTCACACCAGCCTTGTACAATAGCTTCCATCTATTACCAGTGGTAAAAGTTGAGCCTTAGAGAAGTGATGTCCCCATCCTAAAGTCAGTATAACTAAGCAGTAGGATGTAGTAATGACTTAGGTATCACAGTGTCCAATTTCATTCTTCCATATCTGGGGGGGGGGGGGACAGAACCCGACTCTGTCTCTCTTTCTCTATACCATTCCTTGGATGCTCAACATAGTATGATATTAGGTCTTATAGGTGCCATTGCCTTTGGAGGATAATTAGCCAACTATGCAATTGTACCCTCAGCTAATTTTTTTTTTCCTTTAGAGAGTATCTAGATAGGAAGACAGAAAAATCTACTGAGGACATTTCTCTATGCAATTAAAAAGGTAGCAGTTGCAAATAAATAATGATAATAGCAGTTTTTGAAAACTACTGTGTAATAATCTCTATGTTAAACACACATACCTTAAGGCTTACATGACCCTGTAAAATTGTTATTATCGTGCCTTTGGTAGATATGAAAATTGAATACGAAGACCATAAGGTGTCCCAAGGATCTCCGCTATGATCTTGGAAAGACACAATTCTGACTCCTGTCTACCTGACTTTGAAGACAAAATGGATTCCAGGATGCATATCTGCATGGGAATCACTCTAGGCCAATAGAGGTTCTCGTGCCTCTTCTGATACTTCTGCTCTGCACCACTAGATAAGCAATTATTTTCTGAGCTTCTTCATTCCCTCTCCTAATGGGAGGACTACAACAGATAGACCTAAAGGTCCATCCAATTTCCTAGATTCTGAATCCTAGGATTGTAATTCTTCACATACTCGAATGTCGCGATCCACTGTGGGAAATGTAAGGTCATGGGTAGAAGAGGCAAGTTTGGGGCCTTCACTTTACAATACCCATGATCTATGGGAATCTGACAGGAGAATACAAACAGAGGAATGAAAAGAGGAATTTAGGTCAACGATACAGTTTCTCTGAGTATGCTAAAATAAATAAATAAATAAATAAATAAATAAATAAATAAATAAATAAATAAAAATAAAAAGAAATAAAAGCTAAAGGTCAACCCCGGTGCCTTTTGTTTTGTTTTGCTTTGCTTTCCATGATTTAATCGCCACTATCAAAACCACAGAAGAATGCTTGAGAGAGCAATCCTATGGAAAGCTTTTATCTGTCCAATGGAGAGTAATTAAAACGGACAGATTTAGGTTAAGTATACCCATGGTCCCTGCACTGGGTCTATTCAGGAGAGGCCCCCAAAATGACCTGAAGGATTCAGAACCACCAGTCATTAAGAGAAAGCTGAGATGGTACCAAAGGACATTTTTGGTCTCCTGGTGTCAGAGAAGCAAAACTATTCAATGTAATCCCAGCCACAACAATTGCTCAGGTGAGGTTTCCTGTAAGTCAGTCATGTATGTGTTCTGCTCTTACCCAGATTCTTTAACCATGCTAGGAACCAGTTTTGACTGTCTCCAGACTATGTGGTACAGCTTATCAGTTTCACTAAGTGGTATAACCTTAAATGACTTAATCTCTCCGTGTCTGGGTTCTTCAACCTGCTTCTAGGGATCAACACTTTTATCCTATATGCTTCATCTATTGCCCAGGTATCATTGAAAGGGTAAAGGAGATGAATCATCATGTTCTTGAGAACTACTTTAAACAATCCAGGTGTGAGGCAAATTTGAGAACCCAGAAGTCTATAACCCAGAAGTTTTAATACATGGGCCCATGGGATATATTCAGACTGACAAAATGCTCTGGGAGCCTAAAATCAAAACAAAACATAAAACACCTGCATTTTCCTCTACTCTTGACCTTCCATTCCGAATACTTTCCTCCTAAAAGCAACCTGTACAAAAAAATAGAAAGGTCATAGTTGGGACTGAGGTGATGGCTCAGTGATAAAGTGCTTTATGTACAACTATGAAGATGGGAGTTTGGATTCCCTGGGTCCATGTAGGAGCCTGGCATGGAAGTGTCCATCTGAACCATAGCTCTGGGAAGGAAGGTAGATAGAGTTGGAAAAAATTTCCTAGGTTTCACTATCTAGACAGTCTAATAAATTTGTAAATTTGAGACTTAGCAACAAACCTGACTTAATACATAAAACAGAATACATAAAATGAAAGGAAGACTCATTCTCTGGCATTTGCAGGCACCCTGCACTTGCACATGATTGTACAAACCTACACAAAACTTGTGCACATATCACACACACGCATTCACACACATGTGCACTCACACATGCACATGCACTCATATACACAGTGTGTTGGTCTGAATAAGAATGACACACTTGCGCGTGCGTGTGTGTGCGTGCGCGCGCGCGC
>NC_034595.1:18946618-18966228 GCF_900095145.1 Mus pahari | reverse complement strand
AGGAAGAAGAAGAAGAAGAAGAAGAAGAAGAAGAAGAAGAAGAAGAAGAAGAAGAAGAAGAAGAAGAAGAAGAAGAAGAAGAAGAAGAAGAAGAAGAAGTAGTTATTGTTCAGGATTTAACAGACTATAAACTCATCTGACTTCAAATGCTGGCTCTACCATTTACCAGTGAAGGAACTCAGTAATTCTGAAGGAAACCTCTACTGATTTTAGCACTCATCTATAGAGTAGAGGTAGCCCTTCTTCCTCTGACGGTTGTAGCCAAAACAAAAGAGATAACGAACTTGTCAGGACTTGGCACACAGCCACTGGCAACATACTAAGTGTGAAAACATCTGTAGTGTGCAGTTAGACTGGTCTGCTCGAGCCTCAGCTCTGCTCCTTGTTAGCAGGGGAGCCTCAGGCAATACCTCCCACCACCCCCTCAACCCCTTCTCTTTCAAGTTCCCTCATAAATAAAGTGGTATAACAAGTACTTCCCACCCAGGAATAGGAAGGACTGGAAAATTCACACTTGCATAGCATTCAATAAATGTAGCTATATGTTTTACTGATATACAGAGTGAATGGTCCTTTGTACCCACTCAGAATTGGGTTATGTTTTCCTTCTGTGCTCTTCAACTGTGTTTCTTTCTCTCATTATTGTTGACCACGGATATATATCATTGTCCTCTTTCTTGTACACCGCGAATGATCATGAGTGGGGGAAGAAGGAAGAAAAGGGGAAAGAGAAGGAAGAAAAGCTTGGGGTGAGGGTGGATTTCAATTTCATTTACCCTCAAAGGTTACACAGCTCAAACTAGATACCAGATTTTGGTAATGGTTCTGCCTTGAAGAGAGATCTCTCTGTTCATTCATATTGGTGACTTGAGAAACTACTCTCTACACTCATTCATTAAACCCTAGGGATAGAGTCATTTTTGAGGAAATGGTTAAGTAAAGATGGTTCCTGTAGTTCCCACCTTTCAAGGTAGCTCTATCCTCGCCCTTCACTATGGTATCAAGTAGAGTCAAGAGGGAGAGTTCCTTACTAGATTTATTGTCAACCCCTTTACCACTCCATACCATGCTGAATCACCTGTATAGCATCTTAACAAGAAACCCTTCCTATTTCTACAATCAAATAGCTTCATAGTACCACTGTTTCAGTAGTGTACTAGACACAGACTAACTTACCTCATTTGCTTGCAACTGTGAACAATGTTCTGATTTGTAGGAACACTTAATAACTACTGCGTGCCCTGTATCTCTAATTGTACTTGAGATATCTGAGTTTGCTGACTAGTATTGGCTGAGATTTATATTTTCCCAAACTAATATCTCTAAGTTTCATCTGATATATGAATTTGTTCACTACCTGTTCATTTAACACATATTCTTGTAATATCCATTGTATGAGGCCCTGGCTAGATATTTGAAGCATGGGGCATGGCAAAGAACAGTACAAGCTCTCTAGCTAGGGACTGATGATTCCTGCTGGCCCATATTTGGACGCAAAATAGATACAAATGGAGAATAGGAAAATGCAATTAGGAAAACCTATTATTATCATGCGTCTTATTCAAGATATTACCAGAATTTTCTAGTTATAGTCATAACTATATATGCCTAGAAATTAATATGCCCACCAATTATGATGTGCAATGAACATGACCAAAAGCTTACTATGTGGCATCTTCTCAGACCATTATTACTACTGTTTCACGGGGTAAGTTCTATTTTCCCTTCACCAATGAGAAAATTGAGTTTCAAGATTGTTGCAGTGATGGCCAAGTTTGTATGACCTGTGGTAACTGGGACTTAACTCTTATCCTACAGGTTATATGGAAAACATAAGAATTCTCCTACAATGAGTTGAATATTTATTCTTTTGAGTAACTGTTAAATCCCCCCCACTCTGACTTTATGTTCTGTTAGTTATAATAGAGCTGTTAGTCATAACATAGAAGAATATGAAGAATATTGAAATCTACAGAGCATCTCATTTATTTAATGTGCTTTTTTCAGAACTCTCTGAAGGAGACAAAAATAGAGATTATTTGCTCAATGCAAAAGAGAAAAGTAAGAATCTAAGACTCGTACAGATCGTCTGATGTGTTTTGTGGGGGACAGAACCAGAATCCAGGTCCTAAATCCTAAGTAAGCTCACAGGTGCCCTCTGTCTGCACCTGCAGCCTCAAGACGCTTTCCTTAGTGGCTAGAGACATTTTTACTGAGAACTGCACTATTTTCTCTCACATAGTTAACTGGTAGCCTCATTTGTGCACTAAGTTTATGGAAATCTAGGAATAGCTTAAATTTGAAGAGCAAAGTGCGTGCACTCTCATTCAAACTCAGGCAATATCATCTACTGGACTACACAAGAAGTTGTTTCAGAAAAAAGGAGAATTTCTGTTTTCAGGATCCTATACTGGTCCAGGTAGGATCATTGCTGCAAATCAACAGAGGGCAAGGGAAGCTCCAGGGTACATACATACTCTTTGTGACCTTAGCCTCAGCACAAGGACTGGCAAGTAAGAACAACTGATTGATGCTGATGTGTATGCATGCATAGCAGAGGAAATCCATGAGAACCCATGAGAATGTTTGTTTGAGTGACAGCACAGTGGATTGTCTAGTTATTAAGAGCTCTACTCAGAAGCAAACACAGATCCATGAATCTCTGACTCTGACATGACTTCAGTGCAGCTCTGGTTAGAGAGCTGTAATAATACACTGTTCATAGAACACTTAGAGTGTCTGGTGTCAAATATGTGCCCAAGAAATGAGCATCATCCTGTTTATATGAGGGCAAAAAAAGAACAAATGCATGTGGGGAGACCACAAAAAAAAATGATGAGAACTGGAGAAAAGAGAAAACAGATGCAACTAATATGCTCAGGAGCAAGTTTCACATGTTCATACAAACACAACCATACAGATATATCAATGACACCAATGGATAATATTCCATTTTGTATATAACATGCATCAAGACAGTGATTCCCATATGAATTGTTGGGGAAGGAAAGCACCATTAAATGGTGATTTTTTTTTCTGTTTTACTCCAATCATAATTTAGCTTTAATTTAAAGCTAATAATTTGGCTATTCCATGTCCCACCCCTACTGTGTGCGTGCGTGCGTGTGTGTGTGTGTGTGTGTGTGTGTGTGCACCACTTTAAGTTTAAAACAATATATCCTATATTACTTGGCAAAAAGTAGTCCTTAGGGGGTATTCCACACATTATCATTGAAAGAAAATGGGTCTATATGTAGTTATATGGACACAGAGTTTTATCTGCTGGCTTGAAAGTCCACAGTAGACAGTGATGACTACTTTTATAAGATTGAGCTGAGTCGCACGCCTTTAATCCCAGCACTCAGGAGGCAGAGGCAGGCGAATTTCTGAGTTCGAGGACAGCCTGGTCTACAAAGTGAGTTCCAGGACAGCCAGGGCTATACAGAGAAACCCTGTCGCGAAAAAACAAAAACAAAAAAAATTTTTAGATCTCTGTTCTGCCACCATGTACCTGGAGATTTAATAAAATCATGACAATTGTCTAAAGTTTTTCTTCTTAGTTTATAAAATGATTATGTTGTTACCTAGTGACAATGGGCATAGGGAAGCTTATAGTTGATTCTCAATATATTATCCTTGCTACCATTAGAATTCTCTTACCTAGCCTATGTTCTGGTCGTTTACTTCCATCATGATATAATCTGTAGATTATCATTAGATTCATATTCATAATGTCCTATTTTCCACAGTTCTATAATACATGCAAGCCCTTCTCTGATCCCTTCATGTTCAGACCATGTTCAGTTTCCATAAGGATGCAGGCAGACTCTTGATGAGTCCCTCTATTTGACCCACACTGCTTCCGCTGGTTAGAAACTTCCTTTTTCCTTTACTTATGTCCTTCTAGTCTAGAAGACTAAACAGTATTATCTCCTCCACTAGACTTTCATTTGTCATGAGTTTGCACTACCAGTATATGCACATGGATGAATATCCGCTTAGTCTGTCCTTTGTAATAGATAGAGCCAGTCTCAGATCTTGGACATCTTTCTGCAGAAGTTCTAGAGTATCTGGGCTGTTACTTTATTACACAAAATACCATAATGTGGATCCTCTCACTCTTGAATCTTCACTGCTGTGTGTTATTGGGTTCTTTGTTTACTTTTCCATAGCAACGATCACTGTTAGTCCTATGGTTGATTTCAGATATCCCCTGCAAAGTTGTCTCTGAAACTGAACTATAAGCTCATGAGGGCACACAATGCATGCCTATCACCGGTCTGCATCTAGAGTCTTCCACATGGTGCCTAGGGCATAAGTACCCAATAAACCTTTGTTGAATAGATGAGTGAATGAGAGGTGAATGTGCCTAAGGCTTATGGGGAAACTAGAGTTGAGTTTTTCCAGTCCTGGATGGAGAGCCTTGAAGTGAAGGCAGCTGGAAGCATCCTGACACTAGTGCAGAAGCCTCTTCTGTCCCGGCCTTCACTTTTTCCATCTATGGAATGAGCAGATGCCACCATGGTCATTACCTTAGACTGTTGAAAATAAGAAAAGTACTAGGAAATTGCAGCCTAGCTGATAACACTCTGTGCATTTTGTCAGCTCTATGGAACATTCTGTGATGAAATAATTTTTATGGCTTTCCTTAGAAATACAAAGCAAAGCTTTATGATTTAGAGATAATCATTAATAATAATGTGCTATGTATCTTTCGCAATCCTTTCTCATCCATACTTGCGTAAAATTTTGTGGGTGTTAGGTTGGATTGCGTTTTTTGATTTATGAAGTCTCTCCCTCTTAACTAAGGAGGTAGAAGGGATGGGCAAGCAAAGTGACATGCGTTTCATTCCTAACATAGGTCAGTAGCTGGTTCCATAAAAATACACTCAGATAGTGTAGACTGAGCTCTGGAGAAAAAAGCTCTGCGTAAGCTTGATATTACCTCTCCTTGGTCTACAGAGATGGATCAGACTTTCAGGGAGAGATGGCAAGAAGAGATAGAGAAGGGAGGAGGGAGGCAGACCAGAACTGCCTTTCACAGGGCTATGTCACCCAGAGTTATATCCTGGGCAAGAAAGGCCATGGACAGAGGTGCTCGCCAGGGTTTTCTGTGCCAGCATGGGCTGAGTACTTTGCATGGATTGCTGTAGGGAATCTTTGCAGAAATCAAAACAGGGATGCACTGCCATTGCTTTTGTTTTATAGGTGGGGAAAATAATGGGCTCAAGCCTCCGTACGTATTAGAGGTAGACTCCAATGCCACCATCTGAGTCCAGAGATCAGGCTCTTACCTTTGAAATGACACTATTCTGTCAGGGCTAACCCCTCGATGACATAAACACAAAGGAGGACTTGGTTCAGACAAGAAGGCTCAAAGAAGGTTTCCTGGATGTGTCTCAAAGTGCTAAACCTTGATGAGACACAGGATCTATGTGGGAACAAGGTGGGGTGAGAGCCTTCAAGGACAGAGTAGGATGAGCACAAAAGAGTCCTGTCCCCTACAGGTAAGCCCGAAGATGAAAAAGACATCTAGACCTGAGAGAATTGAGAATGTTCAGGGAGTGGAAGGAAATGAACGGGCAAGGGCTGCTTGGATCTAAATTGCAAAGGACTGAGCGTGGCATGCAGTGAGATCCAACTTTCTTCCACAGACATGAAAGTATCTCTGGGATTTTTAAAGAAGAGAGATGGGGAACCATTAGTTAGGTGTAATGTGGTACCTCTTTGCACTGTGACAGGGCAGAGAGAGCCAGAATTAGTGTCTCAGGACTCTGTGGCAGTGGCAATCTGGTGCAATGATGAGAGTAGAGTGTAATTATAATTTTGGAGAGGGTTGATGGCACTTTTAACTGGATGTTAATTTTTGGTTGTTTTGACATCTATTATAAAATCATTAGTAATGATTCAACTCAAAACGAGTTCACAAAGGCTTTTTAAAACATGTAACATTTAGACATTTATCAGGGCTTCACATTTTATGTTATGCTCATCTTTGACCATGGTCTCTAGTTGCAGGGTCTGAATTTCAGTTAACTCTGTCATTGGATTCCTGTCTATTAGGCTGAAGGAGAGTGCAGAGTGGATCTAAGCCCCATTCTGGCCCAGCTGGTGCATCTAACACAGGTTTATGTCCTTTGACATAAGACCCTTGATGACTAACTTATTACCTGACATGTGGTAGAGCCAATAGAAATCTGTTACATATGTGGAGCACATTAGTTGTTTAAACTCAAGATTCCTATGGAATCTTTGGGAATGCGTTAAATCAAAGATTTGGAATTGGGTATACTTGTTATGTTTTTTTAAGCATAAAAATAAACAGATTAGTTACTCAGATATGTTAGTATTTCCTGTCTGTCTTAAATGAGACCAATAATGTAATAGGTTATAGAACATAGAAGTCTGATTGGAGGAAATCCAAGGATACCATAAGGTCAAGAAAAAAAGCTAATGTGAAAAGACAAAGAAATGGGAATATTTGTTCTAAGAATATCAGGCAATTAACGATGGATCTAAAGTCTGTCATTATCAAGATGTATAGATTTTGCCCTCTTTAGGGTTTTGGAGAATGGACACTTCCATTTCTGGTCATGGCAACTGTTGAGTGGGTTGGACCTGCTCTGCTCCAAGCAGGTAGGGGCTGGAGATGCTGGTTAGCATGCTGTAGTACACAGGAAAGCACTCACAAAGAAATGCATACCCGAAAAGTCCCATGGTGCTGAGGCTGAGTAGTTGCAACTTGTTTCACTACAAGCCACTGGTAGGACTCAAAGTCTGGACAGCAAGTGGAATGTCATGCTGAGCTATTCAGATCTGGTGTGAGGACATCTGTGGTGGAGCACGGTTACAATACTGACCCAGAGAATCAGAGTCTAGCACTGACTGGGTTATATGTTTTATAGGAGCCACTTAAAATTTTTCATCCCCTTACTTAGCAAACTGGGATACTGATGCTACGCCAGAGGATCCCTGGGAGGAGTAAAGCCCAGGCAACATTCTTAGAACAGGTTCTATCTTAGGTTCTATCTTACATATTCCATATATCAGCTACGTCCATTTCTCTGAGTAAGTAAGAGGAAGCCACAGCAGACTTGAGTCAGAGAGAATGGATAAAGCACTCCCTTGGTTGCTCAGGACCTTGGAGATACTTGTTCTCCATAGAACTGTTGTACATCCCCATCTATGACACTTCTGCCAGCTTCTGCTCCATGTGCCATCATGTACGCTGTGAACGTTTAGGTTTGTCTTTACCATTACAAGCGGATGGATATTATATCTCCTAGTTCTTCAAACGCCCCTGACCAGCATTTAACCACTCGTTTAGTCTAGGAATCTCATGGTTTTACTGCATAGTGGAAGGAGTCAGAGAATATTGGACATACAGACAGGTGGAAAGATGGGAGTCTTCTGAGGAGAGCTGCTGTGGGTGACACAGTGCTCAGGAATCGCAAGGACCGAATCAGGGGCATGTTTTGGCAGCTCGTTTGAGTTGCTGATCCTTTCCTCTTAGAGCCCGTGCTTGTAAACAGATAATTCTGCTGACGCAAGGCTGTGTACTGGAGAGCAGGAGAGAGAGAGAGAGAGAGAGAGAGAGAGAGAGAGAGAGAGAGAGAGAGAGAGCGCAGAGTGGGGGAAGGAGGAGTGAGAAATGGAGAAAAAGGTGGGTTGTGCCTGAAAGCCTTAAAGCCATGTGTTTGCTGTTGAGATTACAAAGACCTCACTGTATTAAATGAGAACACTAGTTTTACAAGGTGAATGGGAATATGATAGGTGCATGTTAAAAATGCTCAGAAACAGCAACAACTTCACAGCATTAGGACCTCTTGCTACTTCCTACATTCAGGGATGCCCAGAGATAACAGGTGCTCTGAGTCCTGAATGGGGGCCACTGAGGGAATGTGCACAAGGAAGGTCCCAGGAACCAAGGGACTGACAGCTGTCTTTCTTGTCTTCACATACGAAGGTAGTTAGTTTCCCGTGAGCTGGGTTTTATTTCTCATTCTATATAGGCTTTCCACCACCTGTTGACCCAAAGCTCCAAAAGAGGATTAACCAAAAATATTAGCGGTGCTATACAAACAAACAAAAAAACCCATATGTACAAATGAACAAACAAACAAACAAAAAAACTGCCTGGCAGTGCAGTTTCTGACTCCAATAGCTACAGGGAATACTAATAATTACATACCTTTGCAGATAGCACACTTTAATATCTTTTAAAGTAATTTTTGACTTCTGAAATAAGAGGCTTTCAAAGTGCAGGGTTCAGTGGAATGTTTGGGGAAATTAAAAAATTAGGAATTCACAGTATCTTAATAACTAGAACATTCTCCTAAATTATACCTGGTCCTTAGCCCAAAGCCTGATAAATGGAAGCTTATACAGATCCATGAATGAAAGGGTGGAGGAACGCATCAAAGAATATTAGTGAGGAAGAAGGGATGGGGGACTAGTAAGAAGTTAGGAATTGACAGAAGGTTTAAATGGATTGGACTAAATCAGTATAAAGAATCCTAAGTGAGTGATACCAGCAGGAACATTTCAGGCAACAATAGAATTGACTTTGCCTATTTAAAAGCTCAGAGAAACTGCGAGAACAGAGTTTGAATAAACAAAGTTGTAGATTATATTTCTAAGGAATACACTAATTCCTCCTTAGAGGAATAAAAGCCTAAATTCTATTGACTCCAGCAAGAGTGCAGATGATGAAAAGTGCAACTCTTCAGTCTGATTTGACAACTAGGCATCAACCATCTCGCTTTCACAGGTCCTTCCCATTGCTCAGACTCTCTTGCTGGGAACAGCCTTCAGGGGATGACCTGGGATGCTCCCTGTTTCTTAGCATTTAAGTAACTGCTTTGGGCTGATGAAAACTTTGGACTCAAAAAAAAAATTAGTATTCACAACCACAAACTTTAAGAAAAAACTTCTTAAGATCTATACATATCTTCAAATTCTCCTGAATCTAAGTGAAAGAACCCATTATTCCCCATTGATCTAAAGTATGAATGGAAATTAGATATTTTAGCTGGAAATGGTATTCAAAAATAAATTATAATGATATTAATCAGAATACTAAATAATAAAAAATCCAGCAGTAAAATCAACCATGATAACGTTGATGTTGAGATTCCCACCCATCATGAAATCCAGTCCCCTTATTGGAAAATGTTTAACGGACCTAATAAGTCATTCATTGATAGGCTCTCTCTTATCACTCCTACACACATCTAGATTAATATCCACATCTCATGGATTGAACTATTTTCATTCTCTCTATACACGTCTTTCAGTGGTTTTCATAAGCCCTGTCTCTATCCTCAGCTCCTCCTGGCCATGATCTGTTCACTAGCATTTTTATTTCTGTCTCTAACACCTTTCGCCTCTTTATGCAAGCCTCATTTTGACCCTACTAACCAGTACTTTTCTGTAGTAGTCATTTTCCAAAGCTTGATATTTGTATTGTCTAATCTTGATTCTCACAATTAAGTTATAATTGGTTACAATTGTTTACTAGGCTGCTGCCTTCCAATTCTCCTGAGAACACAAAGTCCACAAGGGCAGGGACCTGCTCTGTATTATCCATGACTATATCTTACAGCATAGAACATATGCTATGCATTTGTTGATCTGGAGAGACAAACGGAAATTTCTCGGGGCAGCTCTGAGTTGTCACTGCATCACTGTTGAATCTAGAACTGATCATTTTTCCCACTGGACTTCAGCCTTTCCAGGCATGAAAGGGCAGGTGGAGTCCTATCTAACTGTAGGACTTGACTATCTGAAAGTTTTAAAGTCTACATTTGAGCAAGTTGGGTCCCAATCCTAAGACAGAGGGAGATGGGCTTGGGAACTGTGACCTATTCCTTCTCTGTGTTTAAGATGGAATGGAAGTTGCGGTGATTTCTTTCCCTTTTCAGAATAGCAAGTTTTCAATCTGCTGAGGAGACAGATTATCTATTCCGTAAATTTGCATTATGTATCTACCTAGGTATTTATTTAAAAATAATTGTTGGACCATGTACTGTCCCAGATTTGGGGAATTTTCCCTGAGATTGGCAGTCATGGTGAGTGTCAAATGAAAGAAAGCTATGTAGGTAGAGGAGAGAGGTATGGGAGAAACAGGAGCACATGATGCAAATTAGAACTGCATGGGCTGCAACGGCTTAGAGAGAAGTATGGAGAAAAGACAGAAAGATAGAGAGATAGCAATTTAGCTATTTGGAGAGAATGAAGACAGAGCAATAGAAACGGACTATATATATATATATATATATATATATATATATATATATATATATGCAATTGGTCAGCTCAGAGACATATCACGGTCAATGACTTTTACAGTGCATTTGCTCTCATTATCTGACTTTTCCTAAAGCCTGATATATCAGCTCTCAAAGCTCCTAGCCATCTAATACCTTCTTTCAGTCACCTTATTCTCCTTTATTTGCACTTATCTCAAATCCAGTCATTCATTTATAAAAGCTTATTTAACATGCACCAATGTATCCAGTTCAAGTCTAAATTATAGTAATTATATAGGTATGAAAACAGAAATGATGTATACTACTAAAGAGCTCAGAGTCAAATGGATAGGCAGGTACCTAGGTAACTGCAATACAGTATGGTAAATACTATGTAGGGAGAGTATAATGGGTTATTTGAGCTTAACATGATGGAAATCAATTGAATTACACAATAATTATTTTTCCAATTATATTCCAAAAGGCAACTCTGGATCAGTGTCTACAGCTAAAGCACCTATCAAGTCATATAGACTGTTCTCAATTGATCCGTATCTTCATATCTTCCTTACTATGTTTAAAATGATATGCATGGCATATCCCCATGCAAATCAAATCATACTGCTGCATTCATACAAACACCCTGTTCCTTTCAGATGGAGACCACTTACAGATTTGTATTCTCAGAGTACATAATAAACATGGGTATTCCACAACACAGTGTTTCCCTCCTACTACTTCCATGGGGCTCTATTAATTGCTTAGTTATAGTAGTTACAATGATGTCATCTATCTGTTTACCCCTTGGCTTCCGCCACAAGGGCTAGGAGGTCCTCAGGGGATGCAACTGTACCCAGGTCTTCTTTTCATACTCCATCTCCTTGGTTAGCATATGGCATGTAAACAGTGCTTACTAATGACCTGTTAAACATAAGGTTGAATGAACAGAGATATGGGAGGAATAAAACTTTCCCTCTCCCACTGAATTTTCATTGGCTATTGAACCTCACAAAAATACCTAAGATGAATCAACCTTGCATTTCCAAAACTAGTCTTCCACTAAGAGTACCATAGTTCAGTCACCAAGGCCACCTGCATGCTTTGGTTCAGCTCAAAACTATGTGCTTATCAACAGATCAAAAGATGTCTTTGCTGAGTACTTTTTGGGGAGCATGCTTTAAGCAGGACAAAAACAGCATCGTTGAAGTTAGCATATTTCTCTGAGTAGACTGTTTAAAGGTGGGGATGATTCTAGTGGATGCAGCATCACCTACAAGTAAAATTATTTTGCATATCAAAAATATTTATAAGCCAATATTTTTAATGTCTCATCATCTGCTCATATGTTTTTCCTCCATTGTTTTCTCCCTGCTGCCGTTGTTCTGTATTTCTTCTTTTTCAGTTGTATTCTTTACATATCTGCACTAGCCACTAGGGGCCCTATTGTTCTCATTCATTCATTCATTCATTCATCATTCACACATCTCAAAAGTGCAGTCTGACCGAATACCTATGGTGCTCTAGTAAACATGACCTCCTTGAAGATAGAGGCAGGATGGAATTTGAATTTCAGTTCAATTACCCATAAGTAGAGGATCTTTCAGTAAGGCATGCAGCCACCTACCACAAGTTCAGAGGGTACAGACAGTCACTGTGGGCATAGTGCCAGCACGCAGTAAGCGTTCTTTAGAAGCTGGCTGCTTTCATTACAGTTGCTACTGATGAACCCCACCCCAGACAAGAGAATCCTAAATCCTCTGGTCACTTGAAGGTCTCCTAAGCTGAAGGTTAGCAGATGGAAAGGCCCTCTATCAGAAAGACGGGAAGTGGATCCAAACCTAAGCAATGGCTAGAACTGACAGGGCACTGAAGGCTCAGCAAGACACTGATGAGAGAGAGAATGGGGAGATCTAAGTGTAAAGTTGAGGATTATGTGCTGCAGAGAAGACACAAAACAAGTGTGTTGCAAACAAGCCAGGGGCTGGGAATGGGAAGATGAAAGCCAAAAATGTGGCTTGGATTAGACAGGGCTACAGTACGAGCCGAGGGCCCATGAATCTGCCTCTCCCCTCCTCTTTCTGTTTTGGAAGGCCAAATGTCTTTTTCCCTTCTGACTTCTTTGCTCAAGGGGAAATGGAATTAACCACTGTGTAATGTTTCTAACTGTGACGCACAACCCAGGTCATGTGCTAGAAGTTACGTAACGCACCCTGCCTGGGAGGTTCCTTGAGCTTTCTCTGATAGCCAATAGGTATTCAGCTGCTTTCCACCTCCATTTATCGATTCATTAAACAGAGAACCAAGCAAGTCAAGAAACACACCACTGTACATGCTCCTCTGTATGCCAGGCAGAGGGGAGGGGGAATTAAGATGGACACGATTTAAAATGTGGACATAATTAAGTGTGATAGATATGGAAAAAGGCAGGTGGAAAACAAGTTACATACACATTAGAAGGAGGAGTGAAGGGGGGTCTTTTCAGAAGACAGATACCTTGAGCAGAAAGCTGTAGAGCCTTAAGCAGGATGTAAAGCTGTATGCAGGTATATTCAATAAGCAAAGAAAGTGATGTAATAAAAATCCTGCAGCACTGAAGGGAACTTTAAATAATTCAGTTTCTACCGAAGAGTTTTAACTAGGAGTAATAGAATCAGATTTTCTTTTTTAGTAGTAGAAAAAAATAATCTGGTCATCCTGAGTTGGTAGCTGGACTGGAGTGGGTAGAAGGGTTGGGGTTCAAACAATGGGCATTTCAATAGAGGAAAGCATAGTGTAAAAGAAGAATAAGTGGCTAATCCAAATATTATGAAGCAGGATAGATGAGTTGGCGAATTCATGATGTACCACGCGTTGATACCTCTCAACAAGGTAAGGGCACAGAAGTTTTGTAGAAGAAGTGGATGTTTTGGACTTGTTGAATGTGTGGTGTATGTTGACATTTCAACGCACAACTGGTTCTGTTCTATAAACTTAAATGGACTAGAATTTGGAAATGTAAGCCAATCAGTAGAGCTGTGCTATTTAACTTCTGAGAAAGTATACAAAGATATGCATGTGCTTTGTTTCCTTGCTCTAGACTTAAAAGACAATGCTACCCAAGCCTGACCACTGACTTCTATTGCCTACTTTCCTCAGCAGCATCTCAGTCCCACATCCATGACAGGAATGTTTGAGTAACTCGTTCTGGCATCCACATACCTTGCTTCTTTGGACTTCACAGTTTGGTTTCATAAGATGGACTGCAGAATGTATTCATCTCTTATGTTTGTGGGTGTGAGTTTTGCATGTGTGCACAGTAAAGGAATGTGCACAATTCCTTTACTGTGGGATGGGGCAGTGCCACATCTATCTGAACTTTTAGACTGGTCTACAGGGTGCCTTGTCTACAGAATCTGTGACAACCTACGTCACATATTTCCCACTTCTTTGATGTTGTCATACTTTCCAACTGGGCTGGAACTTGGCACTTTACAAGGTTCTTGAAAGTTCATGATTCTCCTTCAAAGCTTCTAAAGACCTTAAGTTGGTAGTAAATAATGTCAGTGTGTGTGTGTGTGTGTGTGTGTGTGTGTGTGTGTATACTCACATCTGTGACTGTATATGTTTGTATGTGTGTGTATACATGTGTATGTATGGAGGTCGGAGATCAATCTCAGGTGTTATTCCTCAGGACCTATCAACTCTTTGTTTGTTTGTTTGTTTGTTTGTTTGTTTTGAGACAGTATCTGTCACTGGAGGCCTGGGGCTCACTCACTGATCAGTCTTAAATGGCAGATCAGCAAGTTCCAGATCAGAGTCTATATCTGCGTCCTCAGCACTGGGCATATGAGCATTCACTATGGCTGGCTTTTTAGTGTGGGTTTTGAAGATCAAACAGTGGTCTTATGACTGCATGGCAAGAACTTTACCACATTAACTCTCATCCTAGCCCCTGAATTTTAGTATTTTTAGTTAACAAAATCATCTCTGATATACATAATAACAAAGACTAATAGGCCAGTAACTGACTGTGCTGTCTGTAAGTTTGTCTACATGGCCCTTGTCTAGTAAACATAATTATGAAGTTTATGTAACAATAAATAATTATCAGAAAAGTCCCCCAATGAGGACTTTTATAGTAGAGATATCTGTGACAGCTGTAATTATTTCCAGTATTAATGAGATAGCTTCCAGCTATTAGGAAGTACTGACATTCTCCAAATAATGCCTCCAGTCAGACTGACTGAAATTCTACCACTGACATTTTGGTATGCAGCACAAGATTTTTGGGATTTCATTCATGCATATGTCAAATAAAAGGCAATGTTTTAAGAGCTGTAAGTCAATGACACCTTAACAAGAAAGAGTAGTGGGACTCTATTTATTTATTTATTTTTCTTTCTGAGCATCAGTATTGCTTCTGGCAAGAGGAAAGCGTGTGTGGGCATGATGCCCCTGAGGGGAACAGGCCCAGGCACCACCTAGTGGAAGAAAATAAGCCAAAATGGGCAAAAAGCAGAGCTACTACCAATGTCACAGTTATATCCCAGGACAGCTTTGGTTGGGATTACAAGACTGTAAAATGTGTCTACTCGAAGGTCCTTTAGGGCCAAGGTAGTAATAAACTTGTGACACCTTCCATGTCTTAGATGAGAAAAGTCGGTCAGAGAGGAAAAGTGACACGATTAAAGCTACAGAGCAAGCTACTGACAGCCTTTTTTTTTCAGAACTGGCCTCTGTTAGCTTCCTTCTTTAGACAACCTTGAGTCCGCCCCTCTGCCTTTCCATATACATCTTAAGAAAACTTCTCTGCTCGTTGCACTCAAAATTTTCACTTCCAGCACCCCACACACTTATCTATTTTTATTTATTTCTTTTGAGTTAAAATTTATCTCGCATTCAATTAGTATGCCAGCTTTCTTGTTTGCAGTTTGTCATCTTCCTTGCCTAGCACCCAGAATATAAACCCACTGAGGGTAAAAAGGGTTCACAGTACACAAAATTATACCCAGCACACAGCAGAAATTTACAAAAGTAGCTGCAGAGTGCTTTAGATGGGACGCTTATATGCTCACTCTGTCTCTTATCTTCACTGCTAGGAATTCCTGTTTTGGAGTACGCACTTGTATAAAATGAAGCAAACACCTCCTGGGTTTATTCTCACTTTTGTTCAGTTATTTTGGTTGCTGTTCTAGTGTTATGATGACAGTTATAAATCTCTCCTGAGTGGCAAGGAAGGGTACGCTAATTTCTGGTTTTGCCAAAGAAGGGAAAAAACATGTCTAAGATCCAGAATCACTGAAAGAATTGAAAATAATGTACAGCAAGGGTCAGCACAAGTAATATCAACCTAGGTTCATGACTGACTTGGATTCCCTGTCGTCTAGACTCCATTACTAAGCATTTTCCACAAAGAGATCCAGTTAATCTTCAGAACCATCCCACGATGTAGGAACAGATGTTAGCTGGATGCTATAGACAGCAAGGGTGAAGCTAGACACAGAGTAGCTGCCACAAGGCCATGCAACTAGCCGGTGCAAAGTCGGGAAATCAAATCAGGCTGACGCTTCAGCCCCATGATCAACCATTGCAAACACATGAAAACACAGAAAAACACATCCTCCTTTCTCCCAGTCTGTTCAAAGTCTCCAAAGGATGCTAAAAAGAAAGCAATCGGGGCAACTGGCGATGGAGAGAAATAGGAACTAGTAAAAGAGAATTACCACCATGTGCAAAATTGAGTGGTGTCTATTGGCTATGTTACTCTGTGGATTTTTACAACGAGTAGTAAATCTCCCGGCATTGTGAGGAAGAGAAGGGTACTGTGCTTCCTCACATAGAGGGGAGTCTTACACAGCAAAGAATTTTGACATTCAAAAGTACTTCAGCAGATGTGTCTCCACTAGCTCTATCGGCATGGTCCCCTCTTTTCTTTTGTCCTTGAACTCTCTCTAGCTGGTCGTGGGAACCAGAGTATGAAGGTATACAGAGGGAGGGACAGGAGGGGCATGAGGAGGATTCTAGTGTCTGAAGCCTAGAGTGTATTAATTATGACTTCAGTTAATTTCTGTATGACATTGGTAGAGTCCCTGAGCTTCTCCCTGGCCCAGCCTCTGTGTCTCTGAACACATCAGCTGACCGAATACATGGGTTTTTGAGACATCATCTCCTTCTTTGTCTCTCCAGAACTTTAATTAATTAGTTTATTATTTTTTGATGCTTTGTTACAGAAATCTTCCATTACATTTTTTAAAGGCACCACCAGAAATTTATTAAAAGTCCATGTTTCTATAGCTTCGTTTCAACAGTAGCTATCACTACATCACCCTCGTTTAGCATTCCCCTCCCTCCCAAGCTCCTATAATTTTAGAGCTTTTAAAACAAACACTAACAACAACAAGAAAATAAACATAAAATGACTTAACCTACAGGTGTTTCACTATGTATTTTTCAAATTAGAATCTTTTGAAAAATATTCAGTAACGATACTATAATCACACCTAACACAATTCCAAACCCCTCCCTGTCAGTCTCTATCCATTCAAATATTCTGTAAAGGAGGAATGTGCCCCTCCCTAGCAAAAAAAAGAGAATTCTATAGAATGGAGTGGTTTATGCAGAATAACATGGAGAGAATACGTGAGAGGGTCCTGACCTCTGCTATCTCTTCAGAGGCTCCCTAAAGTTGTAAGGCATGGTGCAAAGCTTTTACTAAACCCTTCTTTACATATCAAAAAATGGTGGATCCCAGACAGGAGCCATGAGCTGCCAAGGTCACACAACAGTATCTGCCAGGGTTTGGCAGACTTGGGAAGTCCCAACATCAAAGGACTTTTATGAGGTCACATATGTGAGAAGGTTTGTTGACTCAATCACTATCTATTCTCTGCTGTGTGAAGGATGATAATAAAAATAAAGGCATATTTCTAGGAATGTCATTGACTGCACAAATCCATACCTTCTCCTACCCTTGCTGGCCTAAGCTGGTTTTGATTGCTGCTGAGAGCATCTCCTGTCACTGTCTCACCTGGTCCCCATGATAATTATGATCGGGAGCTGTAGAGGGTAATCACAGCCAAATCCTGCCCTGGAGTCTTGAAGTCACAGACCTTTGAAGGACATGTAATCAGGACCAGAACTGTGACCTCTTGCTCATCCCTTCTAAGTGTGCAATACCCAAGAAACCCAACCTTGGAAGTCAGTTCTCGGTTACTGGTGTCAGGGTCCCAGGTGATCATTTCTGGTGTTCGGACCAAGGCAGAAAGCACAGTTCTCTGGGAAAAATGTGGAAGGTCTGGAGACTCTGAGGGGTGACCAAAACAGTAAAGAAACAAACCAGATAGCAGATAGCAGGGAGACAGATGTACCCTGGACAGGAAGCTTCTGCCACAAGTAGACAAGTCCACCAAGGAAGTCCTTTTTGGTGAACAGGGGTGGAGAGATCTAAAGGTGGGAGGTTTTCTTTGAAACATCAGGAACACGTGTAGAATATGTTCTAGAGCTAAGCTTCTTTTCCCTACATTTTTTCTTGGTGAGGCTTGCTTCCAGCATTGGTAGGCTCACCTGAAATCAGGCATGTGAAACACAACTCAGTGGGACTCCACACAGGCCTGTTTCTACCATAAAGGAGGTACAAGGAAGAAAGAGTATAAATCAGAGCACAGGAAGGTCCCTGGAGGAAAAAAAAAAATGTACTGTCAAGGCCCAAGGATGCCAGAGGCTGGTAGCAAGCAAAGATTTCACATGGGAAGAAAGCTCTGTCCTGGCAACTCTAACCTAGAATGACATGAGTGTCAATAGCCTAGAGTGTCATTTCCATTTACTACTTCATTTTACCCTCCTGTACAATAAGAGGACATGAAGTGGGATCTGAGATATCCCCACTGTTGGTCCTTCAGTATTATTTAAGAAGGCTAAGAGAAGAACCTGTGCATAGGCTAACCATAGGCCTAATGCAGCAGGGACCTCTTTGTGGATCCTCAGGTGAGTTACTTAATGATTGACTGCTAAAGCCATACTATAAAGCTCTGGCTGGTCTGAAACTTTCTATGTAGACTAGGCTAGCCTTAAAGTTGTGCAGATCCTAGTTTGTAGACCCTGGTGCTTGAATCATACACATGTACTGTCATGTCCAACCCAAAGGATGTTTTAGAAGGTGGGTATTCCTTGTGTATCT
Organism: Mus pahari; assembly: GCF_900095145.1. Taxonomy (NCBI): domain Eukaryota; kingdom Metazoa; phylum Chordata; class Mammalia; order Rodentia; family Muridae; genus Mus; species Mus pahari. Next base: position 18,947,823 of record NC_034595.1, on the reverse strand, counting down.
CTGAGTGGTAGTTAATGGATCAATATGTCTCCCAGTCCCTTCTAAGCTGTGGAGACCTGTGAATGCAGTGTTCTGTGTGACCCTGGTCCTTGCTTTCCTCTTGATACACTGAAATGCTTGATACAAGTGGTTGCCAAGTCTAAGCCTGGGCTCACCATTTCTCTTCCACACTTCTGAGTATTCTACATCTTGGGTTTCCAGGATACTTTTCTCTGTGAAGAGGGAGGACGTAGGTGCTTCTGAGGTTTAACAGCTTAAATCATGTCTACTTGTCCCCTGGACAGTAGTAGCATAAAGGAAAGTGATAGGTGAAAGGGAACCCATGGAAGGAGCAAGTGTCATGTGACCTGTGTCTTATGATCACCATTCTCGTTTTGTTCCTGGGGCTTTATGCTTCCTTGTCAAGCCAACTGGCTGTGCAACTCACAGTTTTCAGCAGCTCTGGACTCCCTGTGACTCTTTATTAGCAAGGGGCCACCCACAGGTCAAAGAAAAGAGCAAAGTCAAAGGAGAAATTAAAGTCTAATGGTTCCCTATGATGAAATGCTCATTCCAGACATCCCTTGAAATTCAAGGGAGGATACTCCTTGTGTGCACAAGCTAGCTTATCTTCCAAGAAACCCAGCCCTCAGCCTCCAACGCCCCCCCCCCGCAAGGAAAATGGCAATGTGTATGTTAACTAGATGTGATTACCTCCACTTAGTCTCAAATAGGAGTGGACTCTCTTCAACAGTATTTAGGGCAACTGTACACCTCTGAACTATCCTGACATCATTGTGCCCATTTCAGAAGGAAGAGAGAGAGAGAGAGAGAGAGAGAGAGAGAGAGAGAGAGAGAGAGAGAGAGAGAGCTGGATGAATGAACACGGAGGGTTATACAGCCAGAGCTTCAGGAGAAATAAATCACCAGCCTGCTCAGTCTGATGGTTTGATGTGCAAGGGCAATAGAACTGCCAGGTGTGATTCAGTCTCCGGGTGAGACCCCTCCATTCTTTAATCCCTGGTCTAGAAGCCTTTGGGATGGTACAGAGATGGTCAAGGGAATGGACATGTTCTATAGCCAGATTATCACTTCTCTTGTCCTACAGACAGCAGAGGAACCAGGAACTTTTGGAATTGACTTCCTGGGTGGGATCTATCCACATGAGGGGATGTGGAATTTTGGACCAATTCCCTTCAGGTCTTTGACACAGACTCCTCCCCCCC
>NC_034595.1:18918029-18946571 GCF_900095145.1 Mus pahari | reverse complement strand
TCTCTCTCTCTCTCTCTCTCTCTCTCTCTCTCTCTCTCTCTCTCTGTGTGTGTGTGTGTGTGTGTGTTTGTGCGTGTGTCTGTAGTCTGTGTGGAGACTGTTGTCCACCTCTCAGGGTGGTTAGGATGACAAACGTCTCGTCTCAGATGTAAAGCAAGCTTAAAGAACACTGCTTGGCAGAGAAGGCTTCCTGCTTTCTAGTGCCCTCAGCCCAGAGAGCCTGAGATCTTTGGAAAACCCTGTCTATTAATCAAAGAAATCTTTGCCGAGCATCCACTAAGCATCTAAGTACCTTTCGCCCCCAAGCTCTATCACCATTTGCACAGCCTGTGGTGACACAAGTGCTCCCAACGTCTTTTCTTGGTGGATGAGAAAGTTGAAGCCAGGAGGAGCCAGCTAGCTTGCTCAAGGGCACAGCTGGACAAGGACAGAGGTGACCTGGCAACTGACAGGTCATCAGGAGGAGTGCAGCATTCCGCATCCCAGATGGGGAGCTACAGCCAGGTACAGAGAAGGCTACGCTTTGTGTGTGAACTTCCGGTGAGGCTCCTGACTTTCTGAAGGGATGAGTGGGAAGTAAGAAATGACCTGCAGGGGAGAGGAAGAAAGGGGTTCTTGAGAGTAATCAGCAAACTTTATTTCAACACTTACAACAAAAGAAAAAGGACCTGCCAGCAGACCTGCTGCGAGGACTAGCGTTTAAACCCCATCTCCTTCTGAACTCGAACCCTTCCCTAATGGAAGGGGATTGAGAGTAGGGTAGGAGGAGGGCAGTGCTTGTGGGGGACACTTTTCAGGTCAGGAGAAACTTCAATAAGGTAACTGCCACTGGGGCCTCTGCTTCATTGAAAACTCAGTCTATTGCTGTTTCTTTTATAATGTAGGTTTGGTAAGGCATGGTTGGGTTTGGCTGGGGATAACAGGCAGGGGTCAGGATCTGTTGGGTGTACTACAAAAGCAGGGATGTGTCAGAACACACACACATGTACATGCACAAACACACATGTACACACATGTACACATGTACACACACACACACACACACACACACACACACACACACACACACACACACACACCATATACTACCTGGATGGTAGGCCTGTATGGGATAAGAGGAGCCTGTTTATGAGACTTCTCTCTGCCAGGTAGTGAGTGAGGTCTGGGAATAGGAATGTCAGTGGTTAAGTTCTAGTTCTTGCCTCAGAGCTCTGCCATTCAGCACACCCTCTGGTCCTCTGTGGATATCTTCCCATTGCCCTGAATGACTACTGATATATAGCCTCTAGGGACCCAGCTCATAGTAGCCTTTAGCAGACCCAGGAGAACCCTGCACTCCAATACTTTCTAACTGTGGCTTTGAATTTTCCTCACCAGCTACTGTTCTCTCTCTCTCTCTCTCTCTCTCTCTCTCTGTGTGTGTGTGTGTGTGTGTGTATGTGTATTCACCGTGTCTTTCAGAAAAATAAAAGGCATGTTTTCTTCAGAACCCTGCCTCTTCTTCTTGCCTTTCTCAGTGCCTGTCTGAATCAGTGTCCATGAAGTGAAGTTTGAACCCAGGCAGAAATAGAACCAGGGGCAAGCAGATCTGGGCACTCTCCCGCCTACCAGGAGCTGCAAGGCCTGCCTCTGCCAGACGACAGACCTGGTTAACAGCACCGTAAAATTAGACCTTTACGAAACCCAATTGAGTCGTGCAGTCTAGTGATGTAAGGCAGGCTGGCCTGAGACAGAGAGAGAGAGAGAGAGAGAGAGAGAGAGAGAGAGAGAGAGAGAGAGAGAGAGAGAGAGAGAGAGAGAGAGAGAGAGAGAGAGAGAGCGAGCCCTGGGCCTGAAATAGCAGTTGCAAACCCTGCTGAGCGATGACTGCTCTGGAGATCAGTGACCAGGGACTCCTGTGAAAGTGGTGACACCCAGCCAGAGAAAGCTAGCAGAGGCCAGGCAGCTAACCGGGCACCTGAGGTCAGGGCAGACAGCCTGAGGATGAGCCTTGTCACCCACTTCCAGAGTTCTGTCTCTTCCAGCCCTAATTTAACCATGGATCAGGGAATTTAAAAAGTACTTCTAGAAAAAAATCCTCTCTGTTTGTTTGCTTTTTTTTTTTTTTTTTTTTTTAAATTCAAGGAGAAGCAGGCTCTCTTTAGACCCACAGTATGCTTCGTGTGGAGGATAAGGCCGAATAAGTCTTTTCTGGCTCGCTGCCAGGTGTTTACACACTGCCAAATCTGGCTCAGATTCAACTAGGGGAGGGGGGAATCGACCAGAATTCTCCGGAGAACAGCTCCCAGGCTTTCTAGGGCTACATGGCAGTCGTGCCATTTACTTATTAATTTATTTACTTACTGTTTTGTTTTTGTTTTCTTTTTCTCTTTCTTCCGTTTTGTGAGGAATGTTATTTCTACACATAAAATGAGCCAGGCATTTCATAGGAACAGTAATAACCTAGCATCTCCGATCCAATGAAAGTATTTTACTGCAACAATCGTGAGAGTGGATTACGTACGTACGTCTTCCAGAGACCAGGAAGAGAGAAAGACCTTGGTCTGAGTTAGACACTTAGAAGCCAGTCTCTCATGCAATCCCGTGAGACAAAGATTTGTATGTATGTATATATTAAATGCACCCACTATAGTTACAACCCCCGGCTTTCCTCTCTCGGGTGATTCCTTCCGAATCGTCCACACAACAGGTAGAACAGCAAAACCAAACCTACCCATCTCTTAACCACTTTCAAGCAGCAGACCGCTGTGTTTTGAAAAGGAAAACACACACACACACACACACACACACACACACACACAGAGAGAGAGAGAGAGAGAGAGAGAGAGAGAGAGAGAGAGAGAGAGAGAGACCTGAATTATCATCATCTTCACGATTATTTTGAATCTTGTCTCCCGTTACATGTTGTACCCTCCTCTGGCTGACAAGGGTTTGGGAGCTGAAAGTGAATGCGCTCTATTTCCCTCTCCTTTTCGGAGGGAGGGGGTGTTGGTAGCGATGACGTCAGTTGTGTGTGTGTGTGTGTGTGTGTGTGTGTGTGTGTGTGTGTGTAGTCATTCTCGCTCTTCTTTGGTAGCTGGAAAGTGGGAGCTTTGAGGATGCATTTGATTGGCATAGTAGCAGAGTTTGGGTTCCCCCGAAGTGGACTTCGGGTAAATAGGAGAGTCGGTGCAGTGTTAAGAAAGGTTTGTGCCAAGGCAAAACAGCCGCAGACTGCCTGAGAGCAGCATGTAAGGGGTGGGATCACGAAAGCCTCTACTCGCTCCCAGGCTGCAGCGAAGGGGGAACCCCTAATATAGCTTTAAGGCGGCTCAGGACAGGGCAAGGTTGTTTATACAGTGAGGGAATCTCCCAGACAGAAGAGGCAAAACTTTCCTTCTCTCCTGCGCCGCCCCCTCCACCACCCCTCGTTTTATTAAAGGCATTTCCACAGATTCATTTAGAAGGGAAAATGGATGTTGAGGCGTTTGGAAGGTTTGCAGCCCTCGCAAAGTGTCCGGTTTCACTATGGGCTTTGCTGTGGAGCAGCGAAGGGAGAGAGGGAGGGTGAAGAGGGAGAACTTAAATCTAGTATGGGCTCATAAAAGTCCCCAAAGAGAAAAGCGCCCCATTTCTCAGCTGAGTCTGGGGAAGGCTGGCAGAGTGTGCGCTAAGAAGGTCTGACCCAGCCATGAGTGACAGGCAACCGGCTTTAAAAGCAAGGACCCGGAGAGGCAGTGTGGGTGGCTATCTTGGTGGGGGTGGTTCCCAGAGGCAAGCTTCAGGCAGAGACCAACTTTGGGGTACTTCTAGGACTTCTAAGTCTGGCAATCAAAACTACCTGCCCCATGCCTACTTTGAGGGTAGCCAGACTACTGGAGAAATACGTCTATGGAAAAGTAAAGAGAAATGAACCGTTTCCTACACTTCTTTCACACGTAACCCATCTGGGTCGTGTACCCCTCCCTCCCATACCCCGACAGAGTCCTTCTGTACATCCCCAGCACCACCTAAGTGTTGTGGGTTCCCGGGGAACCAGCTGTCCCTAACTCCTGGTTTTGGACAGGCGTGGAGCTCCAGAGTGCAGCTCCCCAGAGGCAGGGCAGCATCCTTTCTCAGCGCGCCCATTCCGCAGATGGGTTAAAGAGAGTCTCTCTTCCGTGGTCCCTGCGCTGTTCCCAAGCGGCTCCCGCAGACCCACCCGCCACCTGCACCCCAGACATCCGAGAGAGCCCCGGAGGGGCCTGCAGAGACCAGCGGGGTGGTCCGCCGGACCGGGGGAACCCCTTTCTCCTTACCTGTGATCACTGCTGGAGACTTCTGGCCACCCTCGGCTCGCAGCCACACTTGCAGCGTAAAGGCGTCGCGGGGTAGCTCCAGGTCGGCCCGGAGGCGCAGCTGCTCCCCTCGCCCGCTGAAATAGAGCGCCCGGCTCGGCGGGCTCGGCTCCTCGGCGCCCCTCGCAGCCCGCTGCTGCCGCCGCCGGGGGACGCGCACGGCTTCCCAGGCACCGCCCGGAGGCGGCGGCGGCGAGGCGCGGCGACCGCGGGCCGCCCGGGTGGCGCAGGTGGCCGGTCCAGCGGCGGGGCGCGGGGGACGCACGGCCCGAGGGTCTCTCCGGGCCCGGCGGGGGCGCTCGGCCAGCCCGCAGCCCAGCGCGGCGCTCAGCAGCCCCAGGCGCAGCACCCAACTCCAGAGCCGCATGTCCGACGGTCCCCCCCGCCCCCCCTGCGCCCCTGCACCGCCGCCCGGAGCTGCCAGCTTTAGCTCGCACTACTATTTGCCTCCTTTCTCGTGCGAGCCCCCCTTCCACTTGCTTTTTTCTTTTCTTTCTCGCTTTCCTCCTCAAGGTGTGTGCTCCACTCCCCCCACCTTTCAAAAATACAGTCCAACTCCTCCTGGTTGGCAATTAATTTCTCTCCCCGCTCCTTTATCTGCCTTATCCCCCCTTCTAACAGCTGGATGCCTTCCTCCTTGTTTTATTTCATTTTATTTTATATATTTCTAGCTCTTCAAAAAAATTCTCCTCTAACACACTGATCAGCTGAATTCCCTCCCTCCCCCCAAGATGCTCTCATTTATTTATTTTTTGCGTCCTTTATAACACAAGCCACAGCCCCCTTCTGCCCCCCCGCCCCTCCCCTCCCTCCTTCTTCACGAAATGAAAGGAAAGAGGGGGAAAAAATCCCTTAGAAGACGAGTAAACAAGCGTGTGCTAATCTGTTCGCCAGCACTCCACCTTCCCAATTGAATGAGTCCCTGTTCAAACTGCGGGGATCATGACCAATCAATCGGTTTGGAGAGGCCAATCCACCCAGCCTTCCTCTACTTTGCCATTTGTCTCCTTTTCCTTCGCTTCAGCTTCTCCACCCCCTCTTTCTTCTACTTCTTCTGTTTTTAAGAAGACAATCTTAAAGTAACAATTTAATGAAATTCTGTACACACCCCCTTACGGTCCTCCCTGCTCTTCGCATTCCGGCTCAAAACACACGTTCTGGTTTGTTTTTGTTTTGCTTTGCTCCCTTTACCCCCGCCCCTTATTTTTATTTTTATTTTGCCTCGTGGCCAGGAGAGAAAAAAAATCTGTCTTTCGGGGTCTCATTTGCCCTTTGCTGTTACATGTCTCCCTTTTCCACAATACATAAAGCGTTGAAACTTGATTTTCAGATTCTTTTTTATCTTCTTTCCTCCCTCTTTCTTTCTCCCACTTTTCTTCTTTCTCTGTCCCCCTCCCTTCACCCCCTCTCTCATTTTCCTCCTCCTTGCTCTATCTGTCTCTCTTGCCTTTCCCCTTCTCCCCTCACCACCTTTTCTTAAAGTTATACTGTAGTAAGTTGGTTCTCTCTTTTCCCTGAGACCCCAATGCTAACCTTCCACACTTCAGCTTACCAAACTCATTTCCCAAATCCGTATAGATTGAACAGAACATCAGAGAGTACTGTTTTCCAGGGCATCTCCCTTGGAGATACTGTGGACCAGTGCTATGTCCCCCCATCATTGCCCCTGAACAATCCTACATCATTCAGTTGGTTATTAAACATACTTTTTGTTGAGTATAAATGGAAGGAAAATATGAATTTATCCAATTTCAGCCTAAAAATCAATCCAAGTCCTCCTAATGTTGCCCCAGCACAGGTAAGCAGGTAGCAGTCTGCTGCCTGTGGATCTACATTTTGAACTGAAATATATATATATATATATATATATATATATATATATATATATATATTCATTCATTCCTTTCCCCCTCTTTATGGAACTCAAAAGCTCCCCCTTATGGCAAAACAGTTCTCTTTCCCTCGAGTGTTTAATAAGTCAAAAGAGTTAGCCATGGTGGTTTAAAAATTATTAGTTCTTTGCTAGTCTGTCCAAATAGTATCTCTATAAAAAGATGTCATTCCAGGTAGAATTTATGGTGGAAAACTGAGGTGAAGTTGACGCTACTAATTACTGACTTGCTCTCCCGTGGTGTTCCCATCCTCAGGGCTGTTCCAGATCCTTCCTCAGAGTCAGGATCTTTGCTACATGCTCCAGGGAGGGACAGAACCATCGGAACATATTTGCTGGTAAATAGATAAAGATTTGTAAGATGACAGATGACTCAGATCTCCATCCCCCCCCCCCCCCCATAAAAGCTGAAATGTGGTAAGCAGGGATTATGGCACTGTTCTGCAAACCAACTATCCCAGATTTCTGTCCTCCTGGCCAGGGAAGAACTTGCTATGTAGTGCCAGGATAAGAGTTCTGGAACTCAAGGTCTCTACTTACAAAGGGATGCTCATCTTCCATCCTCCATTCTTTAGAGACCTGATAGAAAAAAAAAATACTGTGCATAATGCCATAGGTAAAATCTCCTCCCCTCCCCCACAAATCTCTCACTGTCTACAACTTTGATTCACCTATAGAAACTAGGAGGTTGTCTGCAAAGAAGGAAAAAGATGGGGGATGAATTGCATAAACACTGTCATTCAGTACTCCCCCCCAATGATATTTGGAACACCCCCACCCCCTTCAAATGATATTTGGAACATGACTACTGCTCATTTCAGTTATGACAATTAGGTATTTGGAGACTGTATTTCCAGAGGCTTTTAAGCCATTGTGTACAATAATTTTAGTATTTGTAGACATTTAGAATTTCATCTACTTTCCACAGGAATGAAACAGGAGGTACATCAATTTCCAATGCACACACACACACACTTTGTCGTCCTCTGAGCCATTTCCCTGTAACCTTCCATTCAGACCTCTTTGTAGTGAGACTGTATACTTTACAGCTTATTCTGAGTACAAAACCTCCTGAACTGTAGAATTTGTCCATGAGCACCATGCACTCCTCTGTTTCCATCAAAGTCAAAGTGCTCCTTAGGTCTCTAAATAAAAAAAAATTATTTTTCCCCTCTGAAAGTGGAGGAAAGGAAAGAATAGATATTATAGGTTGTTTTGCTCTTTGACCCCAATCCCTAAATGCATTGAGAATGGTTGGTAAAACCTTTTACTAACATATTACTAAATGTATAATTATTGGCCAGCTAGATGGTACAGTGGGTAAAAGGTCAAGTCTGCTAACCTGAGTTGAATTCCTGGGACCCACATGATGAAAGAAAAGACTCAATTCTTGCAATTCTAGTGTTTTATCTGCCACATATGATCCGTGGAGTCTACCTCCTCCGTCAAATAAATAAGTAAAATAAAATCTTAATCATATAACTACCATTTCCCCTCGCCTGTCTTGGAGACTACTCTTACTCTGCATGCACATGGATTTGCTCGTTTTTATGCTGGAGTCTCATGGATAAATTGTACTCTGTGGACCGCAGGCCATTCAAACCAATGGCTTACACATGGCCTCTGTATTGGCTTACATTTAAAATAATGATTCATCATGTGCTCTCCTGTTAATCATGTAGTTTCTTGTGATTTTTTTTCTCATTTTTATCTTTCCATTTCTCCCCCTTTATAGTACCAGAAACTGAATTCAGTGCTTCCCACATGATAGCTCTGCTACTAATCTACTGTGGGGATAGTAGATCCCATTTAGTCTTGTCATAGCTACCCAGTCTCTGGTTCCCTTCTCAGGGCCTCCCTAAAGTTTCTGAGGATACTTTTGGTAGCAAACCCCTTCTTATTCTGTACTTTTAATCATTGGGACATACTCCCTCAACATGTATCTTGTCTGGAAGTAATTGAAAGCTCTATATGTAGCCCAGAAGGCTACAGTGTTCTATGGAAGTTAGTTACATTGCAGTAACACTTTTTGAGACATAAATGGGTTTAAATGGGTAAATTGTGGTCCAAAGTATACTGATTTTGGAGTCACCATGACCTGGGTTCCTATGACCTTCAGCAAGTTGTTAGCTTTTGATTTTTAGTGGCTATACCGTGGTGCTATTGTGAGGATTAATTTAGTGTATTGTGTGACATCGTGTTAGCTTCTCTGTAAAGGGTCTCCCATATTTCTTTCTGTAGATTTAAATCTAACAGCCACTTGGCTTCTCTTTCCACTTTCCTCTACGTCCAGGACACTATCTTTTTACTCCCAGACAGTAAATTATTCTCATCTTGGAATTTCTAAGGCAGTATTATCTTCTTGTAGAACCTGTGAGATAGGATCTTGCATTGTTCTCGATGCCCTGTTTAGGTCTTCCTGCCAAGATTAGGAAGTATCAAGGGCAAGAACTTCCAAGGGTCAATTCAGTCACCTGCTTAGAGAACTTTAACTAGGCACACAGGCCCCCCAAGGGCTCCCTCCTCTGGGCTCTCCTAAAACTTCTACTGAATTTCTACCAGCATGTCCCCAAGGCAACTAATGCTTGGTTACCTGTCTGCCAGAGTCCTGGGATTCTCCAGGGTTCAAAGCATTTATGCTGTACTTTCTCAAACACAGAGCTCAGTGCTCCTCTGCTCATGTAACACCTTGTTCAAATCACTGATGAAAAAAAAAAAGAGAGAGAGAGAATATAACGCAGCTTATTCTGTAGTGCCACTCATTATTCCATAAAGACACTTGGTTCATGAGGAATATCTAATCCAACTGCCCCCATCCACAGTGATGTTTACTAGCTTTTCAATTGAGATAACATAGATACAGATTTTGGGATGAAATAAAAAGAGTTCAGCAACCACTCTCTTAACAGCTTATATTTATAGTAAGTTTGAAGTAAATTGCTTTTATTGGAGCCTTCCTGGGAAATACTTATAGCAGGCCTGCAGAGGAAGTTAAATGGGGTGTGGGTAGGGGTGGTGGAGGGGGGAGGGAGTAGGTTGTGAAGAGGAAGGAGATGAAAGGAGGAAGAGAGAGAGAGAGAGAGAGAGAGAGAGAGAGAGAGAGAGAGAGAGAGAGAGACAGAGAGAGAGAGAGAGAGAGAGAAAGAGAAAGAGAGAAGGGCAGAGAGAGGGAGGGAGGGAGGGTGGAAGGTAAAGGAGTAATAACTGGGTAGTAGAGTGCATTTTTGATTCAGGTGTAACATTGTGTACCAAGTTCAGAGACCTCATAAGAGGTGTCCTGCTTTTAAATCACATTTTTCATTTGTCCACTCGCCATAGGGATGCTGGGAGATGAACTAAGACTATCATGGTTATCATGTAGCACTCTGCTGTGAACTGGCATGTCAGTGAAGACTCTGCACACAGCAGCTTCCTCATCTTTGCCCTAACAGTAGCTGCATTGCACTGTGCAACATACATGCAGTAGTGGGATGTTTTCATAGAGTTCTGGCAGTGATAATGACTTTCCCTTACTGAGTGCCTACTGTATGTCACTTAAAATAATAATGATTATAATATATTCACTACTAGGTTTTTATTCTTTACAAGATTAGAAGGTAGCTATGAATTCAGTTTAATTGCTCAGGAGGTTACTTGTCAATTCCATTTTCTTGAATTTCATTAAAAAATAAAATTTGTGTCAGATCAATATAATTTGAGTATCTCCAAGATCTTTATTAAAATATTATTTAAATTATTGTTAGTAGTAACAGTAATTTAGCACTAACTGTTCTTAGCTCACCATCACATGGAAAGGGGTTTAGTGATCATAGTGTCTGTGCCATGTACAGGTAAAAAAAAAAAAAATGGGGCGAGGGACCTAATCTGTGAGAATGTGGACTTTGAAGTCCTGATGTGTCTCCTATTTTCATTCCTGAACTATTTTTGATGACGAAATGAGTGGCTGTAGAATCATCTGAACCCACTCTTAGTTATTCATGCTAGTTTATAAGAAGCTGAAACAGAAATTCCTAGATTCCAACCCTAGTCATTTGGCTTATACAGAAAAACACTCTCTGCTTCTCTCAGGTACCTAGAACATTTATTAAGCTGAGAATTAAAGTTGAAGATAAAAAAAACCACTGATTAGCAGTTAAGTTTAGCTTCTTGTTTGTAGAAAACATCATTTATCTGAGTTCCACTGATTTTTCTCTTAGTAGCAATAACTCATTATTGTAGTCCCTGTTCATAACTATGGTATTTAATTTTTTAGAACTATAGTCTATAAATTTTCATGATCTTCTACTATTGCAAATAAATAAATGAAACTTAAAATAATACTGTTTTCCCCAGAATAAAAAGTTTGTTGAATTCTATGACACATTGAACTCAGACTTATCCCACTCCAGAGTTCACAGTCTTAACTACAGGGCTGACCCACCTTTAATCCTGCTTTATCTTTCTATTGTTCTGAACTGCAACCAGGGAAATTCCTCCAGCATACAGTGGAAGGGAAGCTTCCTAAGAAATCAGAACTCCTCGGCAATAAGGGGCAGTCTCTTCTTTTGGTACACTTGGCCCTGTTTTGTTGATCACAAGAGGAATATTGGATAACTTCTGCTTAATTCCAGGACAAACACAAAAGAAGAACCTTGAGTCACATAATGAACAAAGCTTTCAACCCTTCCCCCCCCTCCCCAGAGATTCAAAAATCCCCATCCAACTGACCACTTTTTATATGAACTGAGATGGCAGGCATTGACCTCATCCTGGTTTGGTGAAGCTGTTTCCCTGTGAAGCGAATCCAGCAATGCTTTCTGATAAACTCAATCTACATCAGTTAGGATCTTGACTTGTCAGGACTTTTCTGCATCTTATTCATGACCGAATCCAGAATTTTCACAACTCAATTAGATTAGCTCCCCCAGCCCCGGTTAAGGATGCTTTTGCATTTAGAAGCAGGAACAATTCATCCAAGTCACATAGCTATAAGATATATGTTCAGACCAAATGTCTAACTCAAATGCTTCCCCCTGGACCATCTCAGTAACATTGTAACCATTAAAACAAACCATACTTAGGGACCGCTGAGTCTTCTCTCTGTTATACTGCTCTGTGCTCCTGTTTTCCTTTCTAGGCTAGATTTTAACCTTCCTGAAGATAAGACTTGAGACTTGTATCTTGTGCCTTTTGCTACTCCATATGGAGTGTGCCCTCTGTGTTTTATGCTAACTAAGGGCACAGTGAGCATTTGGTGGCATACAATTCCTGCTGTGTGTGACTTCAAATAAAGGAGGCCATGCTCAGATCACTTTTTACGGAGTCCTTCCGTTCCTTAAAGCCCAGAAGAGGAAAGCCAAAGCCACACTAGTAAGCCTTCTCTTCTAGCTACAAGTTAAGTCACTTCTCATTGCTAAGCAGTCAGTCTCCTGTATATCTCTACTGTTCTTGTCCTGTGAACCTAATTGTAGATAGATGCCATGTGAGAAAGATATTAATGTATATCATACCAGGATAATTGTATTTGTTTATATCAAAAGTATTTTAAGTTGAGAACTCTCTTTATAAGTACAGGGAAAAGGCTTCCCTAAAGTCATATGCCCAAACTACTCCAACCTGCTTTCTGCCCCCTCAAACAATTATGCATTCTACAGAAATGCCACCTGTGTTACTTTGAATGGTGGTGGTATGCCCGTTTATTCAACAACTATGTAACATCGTTGACTTTCATAGACATGACATTTTGTAAAAGTCTAGATAGCTGTGTGGACTGATAATTTTCATTCTTATGTTGTTTGCCTTTATTTAATGAGTGTTTTATATATTATATTATTTATTCTTTATAGGTCCCATTAGCAGGTAATAGAACTATTTCCATTTTATAGAGAAGAAAAAAATAACCTTGGAGCACTGTGTGAATTTTTGACAACCACAGCTCAGATTCCATTGTCTTTAAAGTCCATTTGTTAAGTTGCAGAGGTAGAGAATTCTTCTAGATAACTTGACATGTGGTGCAGAAAGAGAGCCTTTAAGTTCACTAATATAGTCACCAGTAATCACCAGTCCTCCATAATGGGAATGGGAAATACTCTCAAAATGAATGTTGAGAAAATTAACCACATAATTCCAAGAGAATACAGATGATGGACTTGAAATATATATATATATATATATATATATATATATATATATATATCATTGTCTGTCTGTCTGTCTGTCTGTCTTTCTATTTTCTGTCTTTTAATTTACCTACCTAAATATATTTTTGTGATGAAACTGAGGACCATGCATATTAAATATGTACTTCACCACTTACATATTAAACATGTACTTCACCACTTAGCTTTATCATCACCCTCTAAAACATTAATTTCGAATGGTTAGTAGACAGCAGTGGCCTTAAACATTGACCCTAGTATATGAGGAGTGCTGTATATGTCTCATATGTTCTAATTGTATAGTGTGGTGATGAGAGATGACAATTCATACTTGCATATATTTTAGTGTTCACTGTGTGCTAAACTGACATCTTGTAAGAGGCAAATACAGGTTCTATTTTACTTGTCTATTTTCTTACTACTGTTTAATTCTAGTGTTACCTTACCTTTTAAGACTGTGAGACAACTATGGAGGTAGAAAACTGTTTATCCCCTGGTTTTAGAGCTAAAAGTATGCCCTGGTGTAACTGCTGTTTTAGGCTTATTTTTCTCTGTAAGGCTGGGTCTCACAGCTTCTCTGTTCTTCCAGTTATTGAATGAATCTGAATATTATTACATGTTTACACACATATTTCACAGCTTATTTATGGAATGGGCAGTAACTCTTCTGACTCCAATGAGAATCCCATAACGACTTCTAGAGGATATGCTAATGGTAATTCCCCTCAATTCTCAGTAGTCTAGAGTCATTATCTATCATTCTCCAGGGCAGTATAGAATGATGTCTAAATCTTGAGGACAAATGTAATCCAAGGTTAAGTAAGATTCTCAGCATGACAGCCTTGGTCAGCCAGACTTCAGGTAACAAATGGTTGCAAATGCTTGACCTAAACAGTCTGGGGCATTCTTATATGTATATTCTCAGAGGCAATATTAATTAATGTTCATGTCCTGATTCACAATATTCATCCTTCTGAATGGGAGCGCTGGTACTGACATCCTCTGGAAGACAAAAGAGAAAAAGGAAGCCAACAGTGGATTGACCACTTTGTGTCTAATTTAGCATCTTCACCTGAAACCAGGTAACAAACTCCAAGGAGAGACTTCGGGAGAGCAGTGCTCAGTGCCTATAGTTGGTTCACAGAAGCTGAATTTAAGTACTACTACATGATCATGTCAGACAGAGTTGTCATAGGTCTCTTGTTAGTTAAAGGAGGTCAGTAATACCAAATTCTATTGCTTAGCATTTCTGAGGAGTAAATGAGTCAGAATGCACCAAGGATATGGTTTGTTTAAAATGGTCAATTAGTATGAGTCATCTAAATTGTGACAGTCTTTATACTGAGTTTTCTCAGATCCTGAGAAGCATCCTCAAATCAGGGCAAATGGGGAACTCTTCTTCTAACTTGAGAAATAGCTATTAGTAACCCATTAGGTGCCAGGTATTAGATGGAATTCGAAAGATACAAATATGACTCTCATACCCCTAAGATTACATGTCTAATAATACTAACGAACATGGGTTAAGAATCAAGAAGTGTTGGTGTTAGAGAAGCACTTCACAATGGATATACACTAGGCCTTAACCCATCAACTTTACTCACAAGAAGTAAGCAACTGTCTTAGCAATGCTTTCCTGCCAGAGAGCCTGAGGCTTACTAGAAGAGGCCAGCTGATTCACAGGCTGCTACACGGGGATTTCAGATAAAGCTACTTAACTACAGAGATTTTGTGCTTGTCTGCTCTACCTATCCCCTTTCTTGTCAGTCATCGGAAACTCGGAAGCACACCAACATCGCCTCAATCTCTTGGCTAGGTCCAAGTCAAACGTCCAAGAAATGTAAGCAGCAGCAGTCCTGCCAACGCCCCCTCACTATGGCCCCCATCATCTGAACCTCACGTTCATGTTCTGGGAAATGAACTAATGTAACCTTCTCCTTATGGATTGTGGTTATAAAAAAATGACTTAATTCAGTGCAGTCAAAATGTCCACACAGAAGTAGATTCTTGCAGAACAACCCCCTACAGCCCCTCCCCCCACATCCACACCCCTGCCACCCAAGCTCTGCAGTCTTATGTAAATGTCTTCCCTGGCCAAGTAGGATGTGAGGACTTGGAGAAGGGATTTTGTGTCTTAGAAACAAGCTTGGGGGCAAAACAAGTTGGGTTTAAATCCTGGCTATGTCACTTACAAAATACATGCCCCTGGACAAATTACCTCAGCTCTCTCTTGCTCTCCATTTCCTCATCTGTAAATAGGCTTAAAATTACCTCCTTTGCTGGGTTATTGTAAAGCATGAATGAGATAGTGCAGTAAAGCCCCTGGCAGAGAGCCTGGCACAGAGGATGCGCTCAGAGATGCAGCTGTCTGGGAGAGGTGTCTGTCTCCCAACACACCCAGTCCATAGCAACAATCAAAGCCTGTAAGTGATAGAAAGATAGTTACACACCAGGAGCAATTCAAACCACAGATATTTGTCCTGAGGATTCCATGCTCCCCCAAATAGACTCGCTCATCTTCAGTCTGCATTCAGTGAGAGGAAGTGAGAGAATTTTCTTCAATTTTTTTTTAATTTCTCCACCTTACTTTCTCTTCTGTTTTCTCATCCTTTTCTTTTCCTGCTTCCAATTCTCCTTTCTTCTCTGTCTTCCTCTACCTTCTGCACTCCTTTAGTCTCTTCTTTAATTTTCAATTTCAGACATCATAGGGACTAAGGACTGACTGTGTCATTTTGCTATACCTAATTGTCATTTTCTTTGGAAGGCACGTTTGTGTGAATGTCTCACAAGCATCAGGGGAAGGAAACACATCTTCAGCAAGTGAACTTGGTCTCATTACTCAATCTTTGCACTAACATGATTGGCAACTGTGCTGCCCAGGTGTTGGTAGCTGGCATCCTAGTCTTGACTTTTGTTGTTGTTTTCCTGTTTCCATTTGATAACGGAAACAGAGTCTTTGCAATGGGCACGGGGTGACAATCACTGGTGAAGAATGAGACTTGCTTACTTGGGACAACAGATAAGGAAGTAAGTCCCAAGAATTGGTCCTCAGAGATTCTCTTCCTTCTTCCCTACCTCTGCCTCTCTTCCCTACAGTGCTATTGCTTCTCCACTACTTTCATGCTCTGGGAGAATGAAGAAACATGAAGAGACATACTTCAGGTGTCACGGAATCCATAGACTTATGTCCACTGTGGAAGGAAGAACTAGAAAGAAGATGCTCTTGTCCGGTAGCTCCTTTCCTGGGTTAGGGAACAGGAAATAAGGAATACAGAGTGGAATCAAAGGGATTTTGATGAGATAGGATCCAAGTCCTCTTAAGCCCCATGCAAGTGTTGGGGGGTGAGAGTTGACTCCACGAGTGCAGAAGGAAGATCCGAGAGTGCTCGATCCCTTGGAGCTAGAGTTACAGGCAACTGTGAGGCAGACTACAGGAGTGCTGGCAACATAACTCAGGTCCTCTTCAAGAGCAGCACATGCTCTTAGCTGCTGAGCCAACTCTCCAGCTCCTGATTCGCTTTTAAGGCTTAGCACTTCTCTTAGACTACTGAGTTAGGCCATTTCTCTACGATTGATTAATAATGGCAGAAGTAAAAACCAACAAACAAAAGGATGACGTGGTAAGTCCAGCAAATAACATTGTCCTATTCTGGGTTGTCTCAATCCAAGTAGGCAAACAATTCTGCAGTGCAGAAAAAAATGCTGCGAGGATTAGTGGTTGCTTTTGTAAAAAGCCCTCAGGACCCAGGAGTGGTGCTGTCTGCCTAGAACGGTAACTCCTGACACGGAGGCAGGAAGATGGCTTTGAGCTAAGTGGAGCATATACTACATAGTGAATTCCAGGCCAGACTAGACAGTAGAATGAGACCTTGTATCAAAACAAAACAAAACAAAACAATACCAGATACAAGTCCCCGTTAACATTGGTACTTTTTATATCTGAAAAATGACTATAAAACCTTCTATATTTCCCCCCAGTGAATGTCACATTCCTGGGAAAATTACGCATGTATACTGCAGCTCTCACCCCAGCCAGGTAGAATCTTGAGGTAATTATGTACTTTTTCTGTTGTTATTTTTTGAGATTAATAAACTCCACGCAACACCTCATCGCCCCAGGGAATGCAATCTGACAGCTCCAGGTGGCACCTCATCAAAGTCTGAATATGCTCCATGAATCTTAATCCTTTCTAGTGACAGTCTGTGGTGAGGTAGCCCACCACTGGACAGACCATTCTGCAGAGAAGAAAGGAAGGCCCCCCTCCTGAGTTATGTCAGAGAGAAGTCAGAATTTGTAGTCCATTCTTAGTCTGTTTTTCCCCAGAGGACCATGAATGGGACTATTGCTTTATTAATAAATGTTTTGTTCATGATGCAATATCCAATAGCTGTGTTTTCTTTGTCCCCAGATGGTACAGGAAAATGAAAAATCTCACCTCTCTTGCTTATTCTTCATATTTCCTTCATGACACTAATTATGCAGTCTAATTAGCATTCTCTTGGGGCCGCAGATTGTGAACTACCTGAAGAAAGGAGGTAACTTATGAAATTTGCTTTATTTTGTCTTTGTTCAGTACTTGTGGCATTCTCACGACACACGACAGTCTAGAATGATCAAAGATTTTCTTATTTAATATTTAAACACTAAATGGTGGTGTCAGAGTTATAGTTTCTTAACAAATACTACATCTCCTACAACTGGAATGTAATCTATTACAATCAAGAAGCTGAAGCAATTTTGTAAAGAACTAGTCCAAAAAAAAAAAAAAAACCTATAGCCCTATGTTGACAAGGCTGTACAAGAAATATTGTGTCTCCTCAAGGGGCAGATAGTCAAATAAGGAGTGATAATATTTAGGACAGAGGTAGTGTCCCATGCAGAACTCCCAATGGAAGGAACCAGAAAGACAGGTTGAAATATGCAAGTTCTTTGATTGACAGTTAAGCATAGCGTAAATGCCAATTAGAATTTCTGGACTTACTGCTGAATACAAGAGGAGGCAACAAATGATAATATAAGGAGTAGATGCGAAAACTTCATTCTCAAATATTTCAGATACTGATGGAGGAAGGGCCTCTGTTATATACTGAGGGAGATGGCATGAGAACCCATGTGAAATATTGAGGCATTCGTTAAGAAAAACCACGGGATATATAAAATCATGCACGGGAAGCAGAACTGTATGGATTGTTGCAGGCAGAGCAGACAGGATGGCCACATGTTGTTAAAGGAAGTGAGACTAACTACGTCATGGATCACTGGTATACAGACTGCCTGTACCTCACACTTTCTGGGATTTTATAAAGGCACATTCCTAGAAAAGCAAGAACAGACATTGTCAGAGCACCACTCAGCATCATCCCAAGTGTAAAGTGCTCTTCAGCCAGACACTTCTAACTTCCTAGATTGGGCACACTCCTCCAGTCCCAGGACAACAGTGAAGTTCAATATTCTTTCTCTGAAAACATATAGATTAGTAACATTACTTAGATTGAGCAGATTAGGCATTGATAACAACTTAAAAAAGAGGCAATGCATGAGAGAGAGAGAGAGAGAGAGAGAGAGAGAGAGAGAGAGAGAGAGCAAGAAGGGTTATATAGGAAGCTTTTAATGGAAGAAAGGGAAGGGAGTAATTATTTAATTAGTATAATATTTGAAAAAAGTATGGCGGGAGACCAAATAAGTTACTACAAATAAGAGGCTCAAGGACTTTGTAAGCCTCCCCCAGTGCAGAAGTTTCCTTTCTAATTTATCCTGCCCATAAAGCCACTTACCTCCATAAATATTTCTAAACAACAGAAGCTCACTGACTTACTGGGGAACCCTGAAGGAATGTTGAAAACTGTTATGCTGGACATAGATGTTGATCCATCAATTTTTCTCTCACAAAACGTCATTGCTGACATTAAATCCTTCTGGTGTCACGAGCCTCTTTCCAGGCAAGCTGAGCAATTCATTGAGTTTCAGTGCTTAAGGAAGTGTTGGTAGTAGACTTGGGGACCTCTCTGCTGCTTCTACCATGAGTGTGGCAGTCCCTGCCCTGAAGCATCACAAAGTCGAAACTCTCTTGCTACATATCCATTTACTTCATTTGACAATTACCAGACGGGAAGAAATTCTTTAGCAACCATTTATTTCATGCTTTTCTCATGTAGTGGTAAAGAATACACAAGAAGTTTATTAAAAAAAAAATTAAAAAAAAATGAGATAAAGAATATTTTCTGATTTCCTCCCCTTTGTCTGGAAAGATAAAGTCTAAAATTCCTTTTCCTGAAATGACTATTTGTGATTTTACCCTGTGTCTACATAGAATATTAGCCTCTACTATTCACCTGACAATTCCTCAACTGTGGCAAGCTCACTGCTCCAGTTTTTACATATGGTGTCCACTGCTTTCCCCAGTTGTAAATGTTTCCCTTCTTGTTCTTTCTTTCTGAAATGTTACTAATTAATAGTGGGTGCAACAACTAGATCCCTCACCGCAACCAGCTGTTCCCTGATTGAAAAAGCCTTACCCATGTATACAAGCCCTTGATGATTTCAAGAAGCCTGAATAAAATTGTCACGGCATCAGGGACTCTGTGCCCGACCTTCTGGCAGTACCGACATGGTGCCAAGTCATGTAGATGAAAAGAAAAGCAAGATGAGTCAGTTTCCCAGATGTTTAGTTGTCAGGTCACCAAGGACCCCAGGGGTTGAGTGTTGAATGCCAGGGTCTGTGTTAGCCACGTGTGGACACAGTTTCAAAGTTCACTACACCCAAAAAGGCTAATTACTGACTGCAGGCACTGGGATTGAGGGAAAAGTAGACGAGGAACAGGAGGCATGGACAGAAGAAAGAGGATATAGTGGACAAAAATTGTAGGGCTATCAGAAGAGGAGGTGTGAGAAACAGTCCTGTCCTGTCAGAGATAGACATTGAGTAGTTCAGATGGTCTTGGGTTCTCTAATTCCTAGGATGGATGTAGAACCACCATATACTGAGCATAGGTACTGGGTTGAAGATTGTGAAATGCTGGGAGAGACAACTGACAGATGTTATAGTATGTGCACTTGTGTATCTTGGAGATTAGTGGTGATGGAGGACATCAGATGTCTAAGCCTATGTGCTTCAACAGGGAAGCATTGAACAGAGCGATCCTGGTATTTAATGCAGACTAATAAGCTGGACACAGAGGTATATTCCTATAACCTCAGGACTCAAAACGATGAGAGAGAAAGACTGGAAGCTCAAGGTGAACTAGGCTAAAGGAATGCCTCATTTCAAAAACAACAACAATAACAAATGATTTAGGTCTATAAATGGATGTGTAATAGAAACCATATTAGAGATTTTAATTTTTTTATATATCCAGCAAGTTAAGGATTTTTCCATATGAATGGGGACAAGAAACAGAGAGAGGGGAAAGGAAATAATTTCTGATTTGAAAGCTGGAAGCAGAGTGTTCACTAGTCAATGAGCATTGTTCTGATTGTTCTGTGACAACATTCTTCCTGCAATCCTTCTCCTGCCCTGTTTTACTGATCTCCTTTCTGTTCCTCACCAGTTCTTCCTCCCCCCTCCTTCTCTACTGCCTTCTCCCTCCCCCCTCCTTCCTCCCCGCCCCTTCCCCTGGAGTCCCCCACCCCTCTTATTTGGAAATGGCTATCCAATCTCAGAATGGCATTCAGAATGCAGCTGTGGTTGGCAAGGGTATTCTGCGCACCAACTCTGGAAACACACATCTTGCCCTGTGATATTTGCTTCCACTTGTCAACTGTGTATTCTTAGATAGTTATGTTCTTTGTGCTTGACTTCTTGTTCAATGTGAGTCACAACCTCACTGACTTATAGACTTATTTTGAGGATTAGACAGTAAGATCACAAACATGATTGGAACAAGGCCTGGAATTTAATTTTATTTCATATACTAGATATAAATATTAGTTAAGTTGGATTTAGTTGATCATTAAAGTTACTTCCAATGTTGGAATTATATTTATGATTCCACGGGGAGAAGATTAGGAGATTTAGTTGCACATGTACTTTTAGTGAGGATGGGGGATGGCAGAATACAAGCAAAGTTCAAATCAACTTCAGTGAGTGGCATGATGTGCTGTGTGCGTAGGCAGAAGGTATTATTTCTAATGTTTGCCAAACAAGTTGAAGAAGATAAAGTTTCACTATTGATTGATGTAAAAAAGAATTCAGAAAGAGGACAGGGACACATGGACAAAGACCTGAATTCAGATTCCCAGAAGTCTTATAAAGTGGGGTGTGTTAATAATCTCAGCGTTCCTCCTCTGTGTTACAAGGCAGAGACAGAATGCCCGAAGGTTTATTTATATGCCAGCTAGCCTGGTGCTTCAACACTGAACAAGAAACCCTGTCTCAAACAAGTTGTAAGGTGAGGACAAATACCCAAAGTGGTCTCCATTACACATAGGTTCAGGGAATTATCACTTCTACTTGGCTGACTGACCAGTGAAAGGTCAGACTATGTCTGTCTGTCAATACTGAGGTGATAGAAACATATCCAGTTTTTTTCTTTTTTTCTTTTTCTTTTTATAATGACCACAAGGGATTTAACCTTAGGGCCTCTTGCTTTTATAGCTTGTTTATCTACAGAATCCTTTTCCAGGACAATTTTTTTAATCAAATTTTTTGTGTTATTCTCTGTCACTAATTATATATCCATCATTATGTAAATATCACTAGCATCCAACCACAAAACTTTTTCAGCTCACAAACCTGGAGCTCTGCTCCCCTGAACAAAAATTACCCATTTCCTGTTGAATTTTCATGGTTTCTTGCAACTTCTAGAATTGTGTTTTCTATATCTGAGGAAAATATAATTGGTATATTGATAGGAATGCACTAAATCTCTAAATGGCTTCATGTGATATGAGCATGTTAGTATCATACTATCATCTTCTTATTTATGAACATGGAATAATTGACCGTGCATTTGTGAGCTTTCTTTTTGCAACAATATTTTATTACATGCAGTGTGTCAGGTTTCCATTTGCTTACTAATTTATTTCTATGTATTTCATTTGAGTGACTGTTTTCAGTGAGGCTGTATTTTTAGTCTTTCAGATGGTTTGTTGTCAGAACATAGAGATGCTATGATTTTTTTTTATGTCTGCTTTACATATAACTATATCTTTGTGCTCTATTAGCTTTCACAGATCCACTAATATTTGCTATTACTTCTTTGTTCACTGTAGAGTCACTAGGATTTTCCATATCTTGTCATCTGCAAACCAGGACAAGTTGACTTTATACTTTCTCAAATGGGTGCATTCTATTTTATTTTTTTCTTGACTGACTTCCCAGACTATTCTATGATGATGAATGGAAATGATGGGGATGGGTATCCTTCTCTCAACGGTGGGTTTGTTTTTCATGGTCTTTGGTGGGTTCAACTGTATTTCTTTTGTACTCAATTTATTGAGGATTCTTAATCGTAAAGGGGTGTTAAATTTTGTTAAAGACTTTCTGCCTGTATGGAGTTGATAAGTTTTGTTCTACAGTAATAATTTAAGTAGAATTTAGAGATGAAAGATTTTAAAGGTCATGACTTGTAGACGTGTCACCTTCTTTCTTGCCAAATGTTTCCATGTTCCTTCTCTGTTATAATTTCCAGAATCCTTTTTATGTGGAGCATGTCTAATCTATCTTTGATGTCTTAGAGTTTATCATAAGACATGCATCTCAACACTCAAGGAAAAGCAGCCAGCTCTGTCCAACACATGGCCTGAATGCCTCTGAGTAATGACAGGTCAGTTGTATGAGTTGGTATTTTATCCAGAACTTGGGAATAGTTTGAGTCTTGAGATTCGTGTAACTTAAAATGATGAAAGTCACTTAGGAGAGGCAGTTCTAAAATAAGGAAGGGGACTGGAGTCTTTATTGATGATCTCTGTCTCTTGTTTTAGTTTTCTGTTGCTGTTATAAAAATTATTACCTATTACCAGAATTAATACATCGTTGTCACAGCCTGATACAAGCCCTAATTCCATGAAACAATCTTTTCTGGATGTTACAAAATATACAACAGTCTCTACCTAAGGTGTCATCATTGAAAGCTCAGGTGTTATCTCATGTGTGTTCGTTGTTGAGTCTCAGACACTTCTATACTGACTCATTTACTAGAATAATTCAGTTCCGTGTTTTTGTGAGACTGAAGTTTCTATTTCCTAGCTGGCTATTAGTCTGGAATGGTGCTGAGAAAGTAAGATAGTGATCAAGATAAGAAACAGTTTTTAGCTTTGTGTGTGTTTGAGTTTTATCTTTATGGTCATTAAAAGACAACTGGAGTACTTTTGCAAGAAACGGGTACGATCTGATTGCTGTTTCTATGCACAATTCAGGAATCTATCCAGAAAATTAATTGTAGCAATATAAGAGTCAATATAAGCAATTGACTAGTGTTTATCATCATCATCATTATCAACATCATCATCATCTCCATTAGTAGTAATAGTACTAATATTATTTAGAGATTTATTTACTTTATTGTACATTGCTATTTGGACTGCATATATTTGCAAGGATATGAGATCCTCTCAAACCGGTGTTACAGACAGTTGTGAGCCACCATGTGGTTGCTGGGATTTGAATCCTAGTCCTCTAGAAGAACAGCCAACATTCTTAACCACTGAGCCATCTCTATAGCCCATCTTATTATTATTAATAATATTATTATTATTACAAGTCTACATGTCTTCATTGAACAATTCTTCAAAAGTGTGCAGATATTTGTAAGCCATTTCTTCCGGTCTTCCTGGGAATTAAGTGATTAACTGGGTGTCTGTGAATTTCTTATTGTCTTGGCCAATCATCTTTGCTTCACAAGTTTCAGCCTCAGGCTTCCCAGTCTTATTATTGGAAGTACTTCATTGTTCTACTGAACAAAGTCAGTCATATGATTGAAACCCATAGTCACTGGCTTTAGTACTAATGTCTTTGAATTCAGGAAGAAGTAAGAAAACTTACAATTACTTGTAAGCACATTGCTTATATCCTGGCTTATAAATGCCATGCAAAGTTGAGAAGCAGACCTCTTCTCATTTATGCCTAGAACAGAATATGACTTTGATGCAATGTAGATATAGAAAAATCAGTAGGGTCGGGGAATGTAGTTCTGTACTCACTGTTGTGATATTAGATGACGGAATCATGTTACAGAGAGAAAGTGTTGAAGATACCTTTGTGGGATGAACCTTAAGCAAATAGGTCTCCCGAGGAACACACATTGTATGTTAGAGCCATTTTGATGGTCATAGGTGCTTCAATTGACTTTGTGCAGAGGACATAAGAAGAAACAGAATAGAGAGACTAAAGTGACATTACTACTCAATGTACGTGCATACTGAAAATACTGAAGAGGCTTGCTATATATTTCTGAGGTCCTATAATCATGCCCATGGGAGCCTATAGAATGGCCAAAATTGAACGTTTATTGAATCCATTGGGTAGTCATAGAGACCTTAAGCTATTGTAGCAGGGATAGAATACATGTACATTTATATATTTATTTATGAATTCTCACACCTTGCAAAGTATGCTACAGCCTACAATACTACCACTTAGGATAATTGCTTCTTTCTTGAATTAGAAAAGTTTTAGGATCATCAACTTGGAATTCATTCCCATTACTTAGTAGTTTGTCATTCACATATCTTTGCAAAAATGCCAAATGAAAGAATTAGAAAATATTCTATACTGTCATCTAGCCAACCTGAATCAGCTTTTTCTTCTCACCTCTTAGTGAGTTCAATGTTATCAGATTTCCTACTTTTGTAAAAGGAGTTAACTATTTCTTTCCTCTTTTAGGATTTAGGGAAGAAAAAAAAAAAAAAAAAAACAGGAAAAACATGTAAAATATCTGACAAAAATAAAAAGAGCTACCATACAAAAGATTGTTTTCCTTACCTGATATTTACTTCATATCAACTAGTAGCCAGGCATTGCCCTGTATTTACAGATCAAATGAATATTCAATGTCTCCAGAGTGTCACTCGGAGATTTAATGAACCAACAAAGGAGTAACACGGTCTGGCTGTTTCTCCTTAAAGGAGTGAGTTTCTTGAAACTGCAATCATTACTGTGTACAGCAAGGTAGACTTAGCATTCTCCCTTCTTTGTAGAGGACTTGAGGAGGTAACACCTTTTCACAGACGCTATTGTCTCATATCTCAGAAAACAATTGTGATGCTAAGACCCTGGCTGATCTCAACCCGCTTTGTAAAATAGGCTGGCCTCAAACTCAGAGATCCAACTATTTCTGCCTTCCAAGCCCTGGGATTAAGAGAGTACCCTACCACCACCCAGTGTGACTTCATCTCCTATGTGTAGCCCCTTTATCTCCTTCTGTCCTTGTCTTAGTTAGGTCTTTATTACTGTAAAGAGACATCATGACCATCCAACTCTTATAAAGGACAACATATAATTTGGGTTAGATTAAAGTTTCAGAGGTTTAGTCCATTATCATCATGTTTAGGAAGCATGGAGGCAGACTTGGTACTGGTACTGGAGGAGCTGAGAGTTCTACATCCTAATCCAGAGGCACCAGAGGGACTTACCTAGACTGTGTAGAGCTTGAGTATATGTGATAGACCTCAAAGCCTGCTGCACAGTGATATGCTTCCTCCACCAAGGCCATACCTACTCCAATAAGGCCACACCTCCTAATAGTGTTACTCCCTATGGGCCAAGCAGTCATACTCATGCATCTATGGGGCAAACCTATTCAAACCACCACAGTCCTCTCTTTGTTTTAGCTAAGATTTCAAACATTATATTGAACTTGAGGAGAGAGGAGCCATCCTTATCTTGTTCATAACTTTAGAGGAAATTCTGAGATTTTTCTCAGTTTTGCCTAAACAGAGACTGTGGTATTGTTATGTTGAGAGGCTGTGTGAATCCCTAGACTCCCCACAATTTTTTCCATGAAAGGTATCAGATCAAAAACCTTCTCTAAATCTAATGCTATGTGATTTCTGTCTTTGAGTCTACCTGTGTAGTTGACTACAGTTATTGATTTTTATGTATGTTGAACCATCCTTACAGACCTGGGAATTGGTTGATTTGATTGTGGATGATAATCTATGTAATATTTTCTTTAATTTCATTTACATGTATTTGATTGAGAACTTTTGATCTGTGTCCATGAGGGAACTTAGTTCACAATTTTCTTTTAATGGTGTCTTTATCTGGTTTAGGTATCAGTGTAACGCTGATTTCATGAAACAAATTCGGAAGCCTTCTTTACTCATTGATTTTGTGGTATAGCTTGAGTTTAATTCTTCTTTAACTATGTAGTAGAATTCTTCAGGGAATTTATCTGAGCATAAGTTTTGTTTTGTTTGTTTGTTTGTTTGTTTGTTTGTTTTAAAGGTTTGTCCCTCTTGTTCACTCTCATTGCTTGGGCCGGATGTATTGAAGCTTCATGCCTCTTATTGGTTTAATCGTGTATTAATTTAGTGTATTAATTGGTGTGTCAGATGTATTAAAAAGTACACCCATTTCCCTTTAATTTTCTAATTTTTTGGAGGGAGAGAAAGCACAGAAGTTATAAGTGTAGAAAAGTGGGGTGAATCTAGGAAGATGTGAGAGAAGCTTAAGAATATGAAGGTATGGATAAGCCAATAAAAAAATACTCAACTATGAGTTCCGGTAAAGTTACAAGTGGAAGTACGCAGGGACTCTTTAACTTTCTTGGAATGAGGTAGCCCCGTCTTATATTTTGTAACTCTGATTGATGGCCATTCCTGCCATTCCCAGATGCTCATGTGTGCATGTTTCAGATACCACACTCTCTCCCAGTTCCTTTCTCTCAACACCAAGCCTGAGGTAATTTATCTTCCCCTAGTTAAAGCCCTCTGAGGAGTCCCAAGCTTCCAGTTACCCCCACTCCTGTTAAACTCGGACCCATCACCATCCAGACATTTTCCCCCCTCAACCCTCACTTCCAGCCTCTCTCCTGGGAAAATCATCATAGTTTTTTTTCAGGGGGTTTGTTGCACATAATTCTAAAAACACACTAGCTCTTTCCCAAGAGCTCTGCCTGAGCTCCCTCAACCTCTCATGGCTAGCTCTGCCAAGCCGCCAACAACCATCCTGCTGTGGTCTTTCTCCTGTTCACCTTAGTCGCTGCAGATGCTAAACACCAGACAGCCTTAATATTTTAAAACTTGCCAGATAACTCAATGGCTGGGAGAAGAATATCTTCCCCTATCCTCTTTGCCCTCCAATCATGGCAGAGGCTACAAACTATAGGTGCTCAGAGACATAGATGTCAGATGCTTCCTCTACTCCACTGCCTCCTCTCACTCCTTCCTCTGTCCCCTTTTCTTCCTTCTAGGACCCAGAAGTCCCACCTTTCTTCCTTTGTCCAGCTTCCCCCCCCCCCCCGTCTTTATTGACATGATCAAGAATCAATTAGGAAATCAACACCTCCACCTACAGGGTTTGGTAGACTGTAGTGCACAGTACATACTGATTCTATTGCTCTAGATTTCAAGAAGTTCAAAGCGTATTGAAAAGAAATAAGAATTGGACATTGACATTAGGATAACGAGTCTGAGGAAAGGTAATTAGGATGAACGCATTTTTAGAAAACTTGGATTTGGGCGTCATTCATTAGAAATCTGGCCCTTGTGCTTCTTGGGGGCATAGAATAAATGGGTAAAATAAACACTGTCTTCAATTTCCAGTGAAACTGTTGGGCCTGGAAAAGTGTCTACCCCTTCTCTCCACCTCAACTCATTTCCTATTCTTAACAATTCATTTAGCAATCTAATTGATTTTGTGAAATTCATGTCTATGCTATATCTTTCCAATGTTACCAATGGGCTGGGGTTTGGGGTGTGATGTGTTTGATGCTGCCCCCAATGAAGAAAACTGGGTCCTTGATGAGCATAAAAAAGCCACTGGAATTCAAGGTTCCTGGGAGTTAGTGCATGGTTCTGCACCAACCTACCAACTCCAAAAGTGTCTCAAAGACAACTGTGGTGGTTTGAATGAAAATAGCTCCCACAGTCTCATAGGGATTCAATAGTGATTAGAGTATGTGGCATTGTTGGAGGATGTGTACCACTCAGGGTCAGCTTTGAGATTTCAAATGGTCAAGCCAGTCCCAGTCTCTCTCTCTTCCTCTCCTATTCCCTCTCCCTCTGCCTGCCTGCCTGTCTGTCTGCACCCCCACCCCAGTGTGTGTGTGTGTGTGTGTGTCCTGCTTGTCTATCCAGATGTAGAACTCTAAGCTAACCCTCCATCACCATGTCTGCGAGCCACCATGTTTTCTGCTATGACAGTAATGAACTAAACCTCTGAAACTGTACGCCAGCTCCAATTAAATGCTTCCTTTTATAAGAGTTACTTTGGTAGTGATTTCTCTTCACAGCAATAAAATCTTAATTAAGACAATGGTACAAAAAGAAAAAGGACAAGATCTCTCCTGATTATACAATGAACTTCCAGGGAGGTGGGTTTCAGTTTAGTAGGAGGAAAAACAGAAATAATGAGAGGCAATTGAAATACCTGAAGTAAAACAAAGTCTCTTAGGAATTGACCCATCATTAACTGAATATGTTTAAATACACACACACACACACACACATACACACACAGGATGTTGTTGAGATTAAGTACAAAAAAAAAGTATGCTTGATTGATCTTTCTAAAAACTTTTCAGGCGATTAGAATTGTTCTATTATTTTATATTTAGTCAAATACCTGTGGAACGCCCAGCTAAAGTATATGAGAACAAAAATATATTTTGAGGAAAAATATTTAACTTTTTATTTGTTGAGATAAACATAAAAATGAGAGAAAGAGGTTATGAGGTTATGATATAGGATTGATAAAGTCCCTGTTGGCATAAGGAGAAATAATATTTGGCAGCATTAAAAGAATGATTTGACAGGTATGGACAAATTTGAATTAACATAGATGATCATAGAAATTGTTGTGAGAACTGTAGAACAAAAGCAATGCATTTGATCATCCAATTTCACTCGCCTGGTGTGGATTAATGTTTAATAAAAAAAATTGTTTTTTCTTACAAAAAGTCAAATATGTGCAGTCTTTCAGGTTGTACAGATTTAAAAATCCTAAATACACCGAGCGTTTCTTCAATTTGTGAAAGGATGGATGGAATTGTGTGTGTGTGTGTGTGTGTGTGTGTGTGTGTGTGTGTGTGTGTGTGT
>NC_034595.1:18914753-18917259 GCF_900095145.1 Mus pahari | reverse complement strand
GGGGAACCGGGCGGGGGGAGGGTATAGGGAACTTTCAGGATAACATTTGAAATGTAAATAAAGAAAACATCTAAAAAAAAAAAGTTGAAAAAAAAAAAAAGAAATGGAGACTGAAATGCAACTTAGCTTAACATGAATGGATATTTGTGTGCTGCTGTACAATCTCGCTAAAGTGACATAGCTAGAATAGTCAAGCCCATAGAGAGAGGAGGATTCTGATTACAAAGTGCTGGGAGGTCAGAAGAAATGAGCAGTCAAAATCTACTGCGTCAGATTCTATTCTTAAGAAAGAATCTCAAATGCAGGTTTTAGTTCAGGTTTGCAAGAAACAGATCTTGAGATAGGCTTCCTCGTACGATAAGTTCATCCAGGAGAAAGTATTTGAAAGCAGCAGGAAGAGAGTAGCAGAATAGGATGAAGAAGAGAAGAAAATGAATAAAAGAGGTATCAAAGAAGATTCAGGTAGGGAGATTTAGCTCTTATTCTACAGTATTGAACAGACACTTACCATGGTCCCATTGACCTCACTTCACACTCCTTAAGATGAGCTGTTGAAGAACTTTCCACCCCTTCCTTCCTCCCTGTTGTTTCCCTGAGCCTTAGGTGTTGGAGATGTCTTCAGAGAGGAGCAGAACACCATGTTCACTTATTTCCCACATTTTGACCTATTGTTAACCTTTGCTGAAGCCTGAGTATTCTGGGGAAAAAGTTTCTTTATTGAGGGGCAAGTATAGTTAGAGTAATTTAAAATACACATCAATGCTATCTCAATTGAAGACAAGGATAGTAGTAGGTTCCTTAGCCAGGAGTAGTTGGATAGTCTTATCATAAGCTCTGGGGGACCAGGACACATGCCACAGACACTGTTTCCTAGACATAACATGAATGTTGCACCCATGATTCATAACACTGAATAGTGAGCATACCAGTTGGCATACAAACATGGACAGGGCAAGTTCACAAGGCATCAAACCTAGGTGAAAAGCAACAGACATTCAATGATTACTAAGGAAGGTAGTATCCATTCCCTCTAGGGATGACACTTCTAATATTATCCAACCTCAAATAGTCAGTTCTAAATACTTATATATATAATATGAAATAATCTTAGTAGAATATATATCATACTAAATATTCATTTATTGTACTTTTATACATATATGTATCCTTATTTGTGTATATATACTTTATATATATTATATATACTTTATATATGTATACTTTATATATATATATTCATACTTTATACATGTGTATATGAATATATATATCCTTATGACTATATGATGACTTAATAGTATATATAGTCCATCACACACACACATACATGCACATACACACACACACACACACACACACACACACACACACACACACACACGCGCGCCTATATATATATACAGAGTTTCTAACTTCTGAGAGCTAGGATAAGAGAGAAGCCTCTATGCTCACCCAACAAGATTTATATGTTCTAGGGATACAAATTCTTTCCTTCTACCTGTGTGATAAGTGCTTTACTCGCTGAACCACTCCACATCCCTTACTTTAATTTTATATTCTTACTAGTTGTTAATTTTTTCCTAGTGGAATTCTAGATGGAAATGAAATATATGAATTAAAAACAAAAACTTCGATTTGCCATGCAATAAATTCTTTGCCAATAATCATTTCCAGTTTGAAATACAGCAGTCTGTATTATCTAATTGGGATACATCCCAAGTCCTTCAGGGGATTTCTTAAATGGGATTTTCCTATAAAATTTATTTATGTTATAGTATAATTTATAAATTAGATATAATAAAAAGCTTAGAAATAATGAGAGCAATAAGATAATACACTCCAACAAAATTGAAAGGATGGAATCGTCTTTCTCTTCTCTCCCTACTCATTTATCTTTCACCCCTCTCTTTCCTCTTTCTATACAGGAGTTCAACCTTTCCAAAAGAGTGTTGAAACCAATCATGGCAGAATACTCCTATAATCCTAGCATATTCCTATATATCTTAGGAGATATAGGGACAAGAGGACATCCTGGCTTACACAGTAAGATTATCTCTCAAGAAACAAAATACATCGATAAATGTGTTACTGTTATTGGACACATTTAAAAATGATGGTTTATATATGTACAGGCAGAATGATATGATACTTACTGCATGACAGAATGGGGAGCAACTCAAAATTCATGAATTATATTTTTATGAAACTAGTACTAACTTCTCTATATAAAATGTTTCCTCTATAATATATACTTATGACAGAGCACAACTTGTATAGGCACAGTAAAAGCCTATTTAAAAAGGTATGGTTGACCATACATAACTAAAATCACAGGGAACAAAGTTGTGGAATAGTAGTGTCACAGAGCTTCTGCTAAAATAATATGTGCTTTTACTTTATGCACATAGGACATATTCAATAAGATATCACAGTGGGTTAGCCGGGCGTGGTGGCGCATGCCTTCAGTCCCAGCATCAGGAGGCAGAGGCAGGCGGATTTCTAAGTT
>NC_034595.1:18895560-18914314 GCF_900095145.1 Mus pahari | reverse complement strand
TTGAACAACTACTAGATTATCAGATTTGGGGCCTTTCTGTCAAGAGAGTGTTGCTGAGTGCGTGTGTGTGTGTGTGTGTGTGTGTGTGTGTGTGTGTTGCACAGAGAGACATACACACAGAGACACACAGAGACAGAGAGAGAGAGAGAGAGAGAGAGAGAGAGAGAGAGAGAGAGAGAGAGAGAGAAAGGGAGAAGAGAGAGAGACTCATTACATCAGTTCTGCTCTCTACAGAACACTGATTAATACAGTTGAGTAGCCAAAGGTTGTTATTTTTATTAACATTCTTGTATTTTAGGACTTGTAAAAATAGTTATGACATTATCACACACCTAACTTTCCTCAACAACAATAATATCTTGTATAACCACAATATGTTTAAAAAAAGACACACTGATGTAACATCCTTTAACTGTAAATCTTATTCATGTTTCATAAATTTCATATATAATTTTAATGTACAGCTTCATAAAATTTTATCATGTTTATAGATTTGAGAAATCCCTACCACCATTAGGGCACAACATCACACCCTATCTCTACAGAATGGTTCCTCATGCTTACTTATGGTCACACCCTCCCACTACCCAGACCCTGGCAACCAGCCCATCACTGGTTCTTCATCGTTAGAGCTTTGTCATACTGAGACAGTTTTATAAATAAAATCATGATATTTTAAGATCACAAATACAAACACATAAGCCAAACCAGTTTGAGATTTATCTGAGTTGTTGGTTTTATCTTTCTAATTTATTTCTAAGTGTTCTTCCATTGTAGGTCCATTGGAAACATTTGAATTGTATCTGATCCTTTGAAAATGCAAATAAATCTTAGTCAGCTAAGGCCTTTAAAACTAAGTACCAGAGACTAGGTATACATTAAAAACGAAATAATATGTTGCTGAGGTCTGAAGAATGGTAGTTAGAGATGAGGGTGCCTGGATGACTGGTTTCTGGTGAGAGCTGTCCTTGTGGTTACAGAGTTCTCATTTCTCTATGTTCCTTCACAGGACGAAGAGAGTTCTATCCCCAAATCTCTCCTAAGTGTACTAACTCCACTCATCAGGGCTCCGTCTACATGACTTAATTTTCCCCTAAGTCCATATCTCTCAATACTATCTCCTTAGGGAGATTTCAAAAGATGAGTTTTGAGAGGACACAACATTTGGTATGCTGGAAGATGACAAGAACATTCACTTGCAGTTTTTCTTATGACAAATACCCACCATTGCCATGCTTGAGTCACATGGAAGGTATATGTTTCACTTTATAAGTTGGTATGTTCTTTTCCAGAGTAAATGAAACAATTTTCATTTCTTCCAGAAAAGTATTATATATCAATTTGCTTTGCATCAGCACATAGCTTTGCCAGCATTTTTTATTTCACTTATTATATTAAGTACACACTGGCATCTCACTGTGGTTTTTATTTGCATTTTCCTAATGGTGAGTGGTGCACATTTTTATAGACACATATGTCCTCTATGCATCCTGCATAGTCATATGCTTAAACACCCCTTTCTTTCTGGTTTTTAATAAGGCCATATCCTTGCTCTGGCATTTAGAGCATTCTTTCTATATTCCAAGTACAAAGTATATCTATCTTTCTTACATAGATGATTTGAAAATATTTTCTCCAACTTTATGGCCTATTTAAAAAAATATTCTCTTTAATGTATTTAACAGAGAAAACACAGTTTTGAAGCAATAGAAATTTACATTTATCATTTTCACGTCCTGTTTCAAGGGTTACAGCAAAAGTCATAGAAGTTGAGGTCATGTTTAACAAAATGAGCCCGGCTCAAATAATGACATTAAAAAAAGCCTTCATTTCACCTTAGGTCACAAACATTTTCTCTTATGCAGAGTTTTTTTAAAAGTCCCCAGTTAGAAATTGTATCATAGGATACACTGTCAGTATTGAGTTTGCTTTGCATAAGGTGTAAATCTCATAGTACTTTTCATGTTGTCTGTATGTTTCTAGTTATTTCAAAGCCATTTGTTGAAAAAGCTATCTTTTCTTTAATGGATTGTTTGATATTTTCCACCCCAATAAGTTGGATGTATTTATGTATCTTACTTCAGAGTTTGATCTGCTATTTCACTGACGGATCCCCATGTTTCTGTTAAGTGACATAGACTAAAATGGGAGTTGAGTGGAGGAGGGGAGCACTGGGAGAGATGACTGGATCAGGAGGAGCATCTAGGGAATAAGCTATAAATCTAGTACAATGGAAACTTCAATGAATCTACAACGGTGACCCTAGATAAAAATCCTGGCAGTGGGGGATAGAGCCTGAATGGACCACATCTTGTACTTAGGTAAGACCTCCAGTGGAGAGATTGGGGTACCAACACAGCCATAAACCTCTGACTTTTAATTTGTCCTGCTTGCCAGGTGTGTTGGGGTGGCAAGGTGGCAGAGAAATGGTGTGAGTGGCTAACTAATGACTGATCCAGCTTGAGACCCTTGCCACTAGAGGGAGCCCACCCCTGACAGTACCTGGAAGGACAAGACACAGAGTCTGGATAGCCCAGAGACCTAGGACAGAACCAAACACAACTGGGGAAAAAAAAAAAAAAAGAAAATGAAATGATTCCTAATGATATTTTGCTATATTCATAGATTGGTGCCTAGCTCAATTGTCATCAGAGAGGCTTCGTCAAGCAACTGATGGAAACAGAGGCAGAGACCCACAGTCAAATATTAGGCAAGGTTTGGAGAATCATGGGAGAGAGGGGAAGAAGGATTGTAGGAGCCAGGGAGGTCAAGGATACAACAAAAACAAAATAAAACAAAACAAACAAAAATAAAACAAACAAATATAAAACAGAGAGAGAAGAAGAAGAAGAAGAAGAAGAAGAAGAAGAAGAAGAAGAAGAAGAAGAAGAAGAAGAAGAAGAGAGAAAGAATCAACAAATGCAGACTCATAGGAACTTAAAGAGACTGAAGCAACAATCAGGGGGCCTGCATGGGTCTGATTTATTCCCTCTGCATGTACCTTATGGTTGTACTGGTCTCTCTCCCTCTCCCTCTCCCTCTCCCTCTCCCTGTGTCTGTCTCTGTCTCTCTGTGTCTGTCTCTGTCTCTGTCTCTCTGTGTCTGTCTCTGTCTCTGCCTCTCTGTCTCTGTCTCTCTCTGTCTCTGTCTGTCTGTCTGTCTGTCTGTCTGTCTGTCTGTCTCTCTCTCTCTCTCTCTCTCTCTCTCTCTCTCTCTCTCTGTGTGTGTGTGTGTGTGTGTGTGTGTGTCTTTGGAGGTGTGTATGATTGTTTTGCCTAATTTTGGGAACATTATCCTCCTATTGAGTTGCCTCATCCATCCTTAATATGAGGAAAGGTACCTAGTCTTAACTGCAATTTGACCTGACATGCTCTTATGAAGAGAAATGGAGAAGGAGAGAATGAGGGTGGGGACTGGGAGGAGAAGAGGAGATATGCATATATTCTGCTTCCTTCAATCTATTTTAAGAAGCTATCTTCAAAACGATTTGTACATATGTGCGGTGGCATCCCATGCTCACAACATAGTTCTGGAAGTAAGCTGAGAAATACTTGACTTGGAAACAGTATCAATGTATATCATCATTCATTGGTGAGGGAAGAGAGCAAATTACAAATGATAACAAGTATTTTTGCATATATGTGTACACATATTATGATATATATATATATATGTATGTATATATGCATGTTTCATTTACATTGAAGAAAGTGTGCACATGAGACCATGTATGGGTATTTATCTGTCTGCCTGTCTTAGTTCTTTATTGCCATGACCAAGACAAATTATAAGCAAAAGCATATTATTTGGGCTTATAGATCCAGAGAGTTAGAGTCCAGGCCTATTATCGAGGAAGCCTGGTAGCAGGTGGGCAGATATGATGCTAGAGCCGAAGTTGACAATCTACACATTCCTATCAACAAATAAGAGGCCAAAAGAGAGCATACTGGGAATGGTGTGGGATTCTGAAACCTCAAAATCCATCCCTAGTGACACAGCTCCTCCAATAAAGGTCACACTTCCCTATTCTTCCCAAAGAGTTCTACCAACTATGAACAACTTATTCAATTATATGAGCATATCAGGACCATTCTTATTCAAACTTCCATATCATATAGATATATCAGCAACAAAAAATCCTAGACATGGTGTCCTAATCTTTAGGTTTTAATATTTCAATGCCCTTCTTATGATTATGCAGGCTTCTAGGACCTGTAGTGTCTGTCTTCCCTCTGCCTACGTTTTTGCTTATAGTTTTATAGCCTGGAATGCTGGAAGTCCTGGGATGCCGCACTTGGTCCTTTACTTGTGTCTCTAGGAACTTATTAGTGCCATTTTTATAAAAAGTTTTATTGACATTGGTGAAAATCTATGGAGTTATATTGAACATGTGATAGCATCAGAGCAAATGTGAGGTTCTACTTTTAGAGTTCCTCTGGATTAAGCTTTTTCCTTTTTCTTTTCTTCCTTTTCACCTCCTTTCTTCCTTTCTCTCTTCCTATTCTTTCTTCTTAAGTACTAATTAGTTTGGGGGCCACAACAGAGATTTCTATGTTCTTATGGCACAAGCTAATTTTTTACACCTATCCCAAAGCAAATGCCTTATCTGAAATAAGTTCTTCCAAGCACCTTTT
The DNA here is from genome assembly GCF_900095145.1 of Mus pahari. NCBI lineage: Eukaryota > Metazoa > Chordata > Mammalia > Rodentia > Muridae > Mus > Mus pahari. Next base: position 18,909,680 of record NC_034595.1, on the reverse strand, counting down.
CTATGTAATCATGATTGTAGATGTGTAGATAAAAGAATAATGGGGTATACACCACACTATCAAGAGCCACAGTTATGAGGCTATGTCTTTCTGGACAGCGGACTACCTGGTTGCTCAAGTGCTATTTTTGTGTACAGATTTTTTTTTTTGTATTACTTGGCTTTTCAAAAGCATTAAGTTCTTTGTAATCAAATGAATAGTAGAGTGATACAGCCCCACTTCACTATTGCTTATTTCTCCCCTTGAACCAAAGAACACATGACAAATGAGAACTGAGACTGCTTGGGTTAAGACGATAGAAATAAGAGGAAAGACTGAGTCCAAGAGCATTGAACTCTGTTCCAAGTAAACGAAAGTTGTAAACTTACTAAGGAAATGACTTTGAATATTCTTGGGAAGTCTCATAGCAGACACAAAAGCAGCCAAACACCGGCATCTCTATATTTAGCAGCTGTTGTATTCCCAAAGCAAACTCCTTCAGTTCAGTCATGAGGAGAACATGTTTAAATAAAGTCCTAGCTGGATGTTGTGGTTATACACCTGCAAGGAAGAGCTCTGCTGAGAAGTTCGTCAGCAACCATCCATTATGCTAAATAGTTGGTGAAGCACTGGATACCTGGCTACTGAGATAATCATACTGATGGTGAACATTTTAAGACTGCGACTAACCTTACTTTTTTTCTCCTTTCTTATGTTTGAAATTAAATAGTTCTCATTCTTCTGAGATGAAAAGATGTGAAAGATCCATTTTTCTTGGAAGCTTAAGAGTTCCGTAGGGATGTTATATCACTTTAGGTTTTGTTTTGGTCTCAGAGGCTCATGGGACAGCAAAAAAAGAATAAACATAATAATTAAAACAGTACTCACAATGATACATTTTGAGGGCTATGAATTCCATATGTGAACACGGAATTCAATATATAAGGGCTGAAGCAACCTTTGCTACTATCCATGAGATAAGAGTAACCTTTCTCTGCTTATTCTATAGATATAGAAAGTAGGCTCAGTGTAATTTCTGTAAGTTTGGTGACACTGGGCTGTCTTGTTGCAATAAGCTCAAACAAGTGGTGTTAACCAATAATTGCACAATTTTGAAGCTCAAAAGACAGAATTCCAGCCTCTCTGTTTTACAGGTAGGAAGAAACATCTGGAGTTACAATGACATAACCGACGTGATCTAGGTGTGTAGAGGGCAGAAAACTACATACGTTTCCGATACACTAGAGGAAGCAATGCATCAAAAAAGAGAGACTCCTAAGTTTCTTAGTACCCCGTTCACGGTCCCCTTCACATGTGACTCCCTCTCACACTGACATCCAGTTTCCCCCAGAAGCAACCTTTGCCCCAATCTGATGGAGTTCTATTTTCTATAAGGAAACACCATTTGTACCCTGGCTGCCCAAAACAGAACAGGCAGGAAGAGGTTTAGCTCAGCAGGTGGTCATCCAGCTTAAGAACACTAATATGTTCTGAAAATCCCTTTAAGCTTGCCTGAATTATTCAATTCCTTCCTTGGTCCTTCACACAGTAGTCTGCCTTCTGTGGGTTCATTCAGTTCTTTCCAATTTTACCATCTTGAAAGGCAAGTTATACTTTATGAGTACCCCTATGTAGCCAAGTATGGAATTTTCCACATTCCAGCACAGTCCTTGATGTAGGATGGGAAAAGACTGTTGACAGAGGGTACACAGATTCCAGCTCTGCTGACAAGCTCATACATGCTACTTCATCTACCTCATTTCAATTTTCCCTACAATTTTATGAATGAACTAGTATACCATTTGAATTCATATGGGTACTCATGGTTTTATATGTATGTGTATATACACACATATAAAGAAGCACAAAATAAGAATGATATATACACACATATAAAGACATAAATATATACACATATATAAATATATACACACATATAAAGAAGCAATAAATAAGAATGATGTATATATGTATATAATTATATATATTATATATGAATTATATACATGTATGTATAATACATATATACACAATAATTTACAATGACACACTCATATACATATATAGTCATATATATCAACATAAGCTATTTAGATGCTAGTATATACTCTTCAAAATTACGCTGTCTCTTGCTTCCTTCCCTCCCCCCGTTTTTCCTTCATCTCTATTTATCAATCTTTTTTCCTGTATTTTATTCAACATTAGAATCTAATCTAATCTTATTTATATTTTGTTTAAATTTATCTTTAATTCTGATGACTTTCATTGTCTCAAATAAAGTTTTTCTGTTGGTGGTGTTTAGATTTTGTTTTTCACATCATGTGGAAAATAGACTTCAAAGAATTTTAGATTGAAAAGAGTTTAAACAGACTATTCTTAGCATAATTGGGGCTTCTGTGTTAATTACTCAAAACTCTTTTCCTACAAAGGTAGATCAAGAGTTTCAGATGGTATCTCCCTAGATTTTTGTTTTGTTTTGCTTTGAATATGAATATTTTCCTAAGCTACCATTCCCTGGAGCTTATATTAACTTTTACATGGGAGGGCAAAAGACAGTTAATGGAACTAACGTGTCACTTCTGTTTCAATATAACCCTCTGGGCTGAAAGGGTGATCCTAGAACTTGGCATATAATGAAAAAAAATATATCTTTGGCAGAGAAACATAGAATGAATAATAAGGACATAAATATGATGAACATTGGACAGGAGAGGGTTGAGCAACTGACTGTCATGACTCATTCTTACCTCATTCATATTTATTAACAACAACAATAATAATAGACTCCAGAATGGCTTCAATGTATCAGAGCTTTGTCTGCATGATCGTCTCATTTAATCTTCCTAATAAAACAGTGGTGTGAAGCTCAATTCCTACTTCCGAGGAATGAAGACATGGGAGACCAAATACATTGTGCAATTTACCTAGGATCTTAGAATAAGGGAGGGATGGTGACTTAATCAGAAACTAAGATTACCTAAGAACAAAATACTTTTATACATAACCCATTGATGTTTTTCCTTATATTGACAGGCATTACTCCCATTTTGGAATGGTGCATGCAATACGTAGAAGACAATGTTGGCAATGCTTTGGTTATGCTGAGTTAACACTGATACACAGCCACCTGAAAAGCTAGAGAAAGTAAAGAAACCTGAAAAAATTCATAATGACTGGTAGGAGGGTAGAACCAGGGCAGGCCTAAAAATTACTAACACTAGGTTTCTTCTCATTGATAACATCAAAGTCACTAAACATCTCTATGTCTGGATTTTGATGCCTATTCACAGAGAGCTGACTTCCATACCTGACATGTCCTAGAAAGTACATACAATACCAGGAGCATGTGCACTGCTGTTATCATTGCTTTTTAAAGCTAAGCAAAGGGTTCAGGATATCTCTCTATCTGAAAAGTAACTGTGATAAACACCCATTGGCAACGTTCTGGAAAGATTATAGGCACAGGCATGAATATTGGGAAGTAGGAGTTTATGTGGGTGAGCAAGATGAGTAATATGAGCACTGTGGGCCATGAGATGTGTTACAAGAGTTTGTGGGAGGCTCAATGCAATCCACAATAACAAGTCTGTAGGGTGAACTGGAGGTGAGACAGGTGAGGAACAGAGGTAGATTTGGGAAGAAGTCAAAGGTGAGAATGACTGACTCATCACCATTGGCTCCATCACCTCAAATCTCCAAATGTGTGCTAAACTCACAAAATAGCCTGAGGCAAAAAAGCAGATCCATGTAATTAGTATTTTACTGGGTATCTACTAAGTTTATGAGATGCAAGAGAAAATCATAAGTGACAATTATAAGAATAGTTATAGGGATAAAGTGCTTGTAGTAACTGAGGCAAAGCTTCAGATATACTCATCATTAGGAGAACGCTGGTGATGACAGTGATGGTACCACCAGATGCTTAAGAAATGTTGAGCTGTATAAAATACAATGCCCACTTTCAGGAATTGTATTCATACCCTTCAGTGCTCAGAAAACATCCCAGCAGAAGGGCAAGAAATGATGTAAGGAGTGCTGTAGAATGCTGTCATCTATACATGGCAAAGTTGTTGTAGCCATCAATCACAGAAAGACTCACTACCCGCACAAGAACTGGTCAAGACTTGGCCAATCAACATTCTGTCATGGATGGAGAAGGGGTTTATACAGGCCCCCACTCTCTGGGATGCTCTAGGTAGTTAATGATTGCTGAGAGAGAGGGGGTCAAAGTCATTCATATAACTATTGCACATTGCCTATGCTCAGTAAATAACTTTCTATTCACACTCAAACAGGCAGATCCAATTAAAGGCAGTAAGTCATACAAATGCATACATACAAGATATGAAAATAAGAGGTGAACTTGGGAAAAAGAAGGGATTTGGTGAGAGGCAGACGAGGATTAGACAGGATATGAGAAAACTTTGAACAAGTAACATTGTATATATTATATACATAATATAATACATAATATATATGCATATAGAATATACTATATATTTGTATGGGATTGTGATCAAATAAATAATTTTTCTTAAAAAGCAGTTCACAGTCAGTCTAAGCAGAACAGAAGAGAAATGGGAAATAAAAAATAGTGGAACCATGAGAGATTCCTTGCCCGATTGTCTCCAGTGTTTCATTCATCACCACATCCATATACTTTGCATAGTACTCAGAGCTTCCACCATTAAAAGACAGAGCCTGTCACTGTGATTCCCAAATCTGAGATATCCTTAGAAGCTACTTCACCAATATATTATAGTATAAGTTACATCATATGTATGTACAATGTACAAAAGTTCATGAATAGTTTTTCTTATTCTCTTGGAGCCTTACCCATAGGGACAAACCTAGGTTATGTAGTGATAAATGACACACGGCCAATTGCCAAACAGAGTGTGAGGTCATCCAGGATGAGTTAGTTCCAATTGACCCACCACCTGACCACAAACAAGTGGATGAAACTGGCTGAGATCATCCAAGCCTAGAAAGATCAGAACTTCTGTTAAAACCTGAAGACTTCTGGAAAACGAGGTGTTGTTTTGTTTGAAGACACCAAGTGTTTATGTAATGTGGTAGCCAGTCACAATCAATTGATATAGGAAAAGATAATTTCCAATGTACTACCATCACCTATGATCATGACAACTGCTTAGCATCACTTTCCATTATTGACCTCATTTTGCAGATGCAAAAATAAAGCTTTCACAACATATGAAGTAATGGGCCTATGGACACTTGACTAGGGGAGTTAAATCCAAGACTGTACTCCTTTGTCTGACCCTAAATCCTAGATAATTTACATTATGTCATACTACATTTACTGTATTAGGCAGTATAAAGGGGGTTTATAAGTTGGTCGGGGTGCTTTAACTTGGGACAAAAGTTGTAACTACTGGCAACCATAGAATAAGCCATCTCAGGGAGAGGCACACGTCCAAGTCTGAGCAAGGGAATACCAAGAATGAGACCCATAAAGGTCAACTGGGATGGTTCTTGTCTAACATCTTTACATAATAAAAGAAAAGTTAATCACCAAGAAAAAAAACAAGGATTTCAGAACGGAAGTCTGACACAGGTAAGGGATGGGCAAAGAGTGACTCAACATCCCCATCCCAAAGGGATGTGTCCTCCAGTGGGAGAGGAGTAGTTTAAAATTGGACTATCATAGGAAAACTTAGGCAGACATAGAATTTCCACTCACCCCGGCCAGATTCTCTTCCCTTTAAGGAGAAGAGTATTTGAATGCCAAGAATGGAAAAAGGCAGTGTGCCCTGAAGTGTGCACCACCCATCTCCGACATCTCCCCTCCACCTTTCTCTTGACCCTTAGCTCATTATTCTGTTTCTTAATTTATAAAGTAGAGATATTTATTCAAGGCGTCTTCCTGAGATGAATGTTAAATGTTGCTTTTCAAATAGTTCTGTCCACATGGTGGGATACATACTTCTGTGTCTATAGTAAGATCATGTCTCAAGGCTCTCCGGTGGCCGGGAAGAAGATGAGTCTACTCTTGGCAAATGATTTACAGTCACTCTCTCCCATCCCTCCATCTGCTTAATTGCTATGTATGTATGTATGTATATCACCTTATCGATATAAACCCTCCCCTGGCCTCATCCCATGGCACCCTTCTAAACTCCCATTTACACTCTGCATATCTGATCAGAACACATGGCAGGTGAGGAGGCTACTTTTCTCGCTAATAATTCCAGGAGGGCAGTCATGGCGTTTGAGGCAGAATTCGAGGTCAGTGGAGAGATAAGTTTTGAGTCAATGAATACTTTAAAGAGAATGTTGACCATCTTATGTCTGGTAATCTTTTTACTTATTCACTTTACATCCTATTCACTGCCTCCCTCCTGGTCACCCCTCCCTTCTCCACATCCCACATCCACTTTTCCTCTGAGTGGATAGAGCCCTCTGGGTATACCCCAACCCATGCACTTCAAGTTTCTGAGGGGCTATACGCATGCTCTTACACTGAGGCCAGACAAGGCAGAACAGCTAGAAGAATATATTCCACAGACAAAGACTGGCGATCTTATGTCAGCGTATACTTACTTGTCCCTTTTTGGTAGGCAAGCCAAGTAATTAGTTGTGGCTCAAAAGGGCTATTATTTGAGAGTTGAATGTTTAATTTTTGCTGAGAGACTTTCCAAGATTCGACTACCTCCAACAGAGGGCAAGCAACACTAAAGCCTATAACTTCTCCATCAGTCTACATTTCCTTTGGGCTGGGGTGTGGATGGGGCATGAGTGAAAAACATTTACCATTTCAAATTTGACTTTCAGAGTTGTTTGTTGCTACAATCAAATCTATCTTTTCTCTTACAGAAGAGTAAGTATATCAGCAGAGGAAAGTAATGAGGTTAGTAAGGGTTTTCTACTTTGTTGAGTTTATCCCTGAAAGGTATGTAGCAGCTGCTGGCTGGCTGAAGGTGACTGGGACTTAAGTGAACCAGGAAAGACCCTAATCTTGTTAGGTACACAAAGACTCCTTTGGAATCAACATGTAGTTACAGTTGGGAAAAGAAAAGGATTTTTGAGGTCATGATGTCACCGGAACAAAACTCCCTGAAAACTCTTGAGTCATCTCTGTGGTTCCCCTCTTTGAGGACAAGTTTGTGACATTTTTTTTTTAATCCAAGGTTATATTTGACAGTTTTTCATATATTTAGGAATTAGAGTCAGGTCACTCTGCACATGGTGTACATAGCCAGCACACACACTCAGTACATTATTGCTGCAAAGAACACTGGTACTAGAATGGCTGTATGGTCTGTTGTAATGTTCTCTGAGTTCATTTGCTGGTAGCATGCAAACATCCAAGGAACCCCCATTTTCTTATAAGTAAGAGATTAAGAGAGACTTCATAAAATCACTTTATGTAGATAAAGCCTAGAACAGAATATTTACCTAAGTAATTCCAGGAAGAAAAAAAAAGCTCAAAACCAACATAAAATTAAGTTTCCTCTCTGGGCTAAGGACATATATTGATTTTACTCATACATTGACTTCTCATTGACTCTATAAGACAGATGTCATTTTTTGAAAATAATTTTATATAACAGAGAGCTAAATTTCAGAGAGATTTAGTGACTATCTGAAGGCTATGCCCTGTAAGTCACATGCAATGAAAGAATAACATCTTAACTTCTGAACTATGATCTAGACAATGGTTCTCAATCTTCCTGATGCTGCAATGCTTTAATTCATTTTCTTATGTTCTGTTGAACTCCCAGCCATAAAATTATTTTTGTTGCTATTTCATAACTATAATTTTGATACAGTTATAAATAATAATGTAAATATGTGTGCTATCCAATGGTCTTGGGTGACCCCTGTGAAAAGACAGTTGACTAGCAAAGGGGTTACAAGCTATAAGTTGAAAAACACTGCTCTAAACTATATACTTAACTATGCCCTCTCCTCAAAGAAAAAAAGGCCATTGAACTCCTCTTTGTCTTATATACATGCATACTCATGAAAATTCATTTTCAGAGAAAAATGTACTTGTTAGAGATTTTTCAGGTGTGACTCTTTTTCTGGGCTGCTCCTGGGCTGCTTCTTTTGGTGTTCCTTCATCTTTATCTTCCTCTCTTGCTCTGACAGGAAGTTAGCCTGACCCTACTCATAGGGCATCTCCAGATGTTTTTTTCAAAGGTCCAATAGTTATGCCTCTTTGGAAAAATGCCAAGTTAACAGTTTACTCAACAAACATATTAGGGCTCTTGAGTATATAGCCAATTTCCTTGAGTCTCTAAAGACTTCAAGGGATTGGGGACAATTACTAGTTTCATGGGTGGTAATGTGAGATAAGGCAGCACCATTGTGTAAACCAAGGCTTCACCTAAAGAAAGGATTAGAGAAATGGAATACGATGATTTTAAATTCCTGGCTCTAAAGTCAGTCTCTAATCCATCCCAAAGTTCTGGAAAGATAATATTTTTTCCTAGCCTTAGGTTCCAGATGTTGAGAAGCTGGGCTTCTGATCCTGCAGCAGAAACTTGTAGTGCTTAGTTTACCATTGCAATTTGTTGACTCTACCACAGACTAACTAATTTAGAGGATTCAGAGTATAGCTCAGATTGCTCATTGTTGAGTTTGTGATGATTCTTGTGAACCTCATCCTAGCCACTCAAGTTTTACTACCACATCTGGAATTAAATAGTTCATGGAGAGCTCGTGCTGTGAAAGTAGACATAACCAAGGCTAATGAGATTTCTACATCTGGATCAGCAGGGGCTGAAGAAGAAGACACAATATATAATTTACCTATGTATGCATGCTTGTATGTGTGTTGTAAAAGATAGAGAAAAGAGATTACAATGTTTCTTTTCATTTAAATATTTATGCTAATGGGGGATGACTTGGACTGTTCTATCTATCTATCTATCTATCTATCTATCTATCTATCTATATCTAATTTAGGTTTGATTTATCTATCTATTTAATATAGCATTTCCAAGCAGTTCCCCATTTCTTCCTTTGTGACTTACCATTTTCACATGGCCTCCTTCATTTGAATGCATTGTTTTGATAAAAGAGCTCATGCATAATTATTCTCATTCTTTATATCCTTTCATTGTACATTGTTTTCTCCTGTAGCCCTCATTCTACCTAACTTTATCTGTATTACCTCTTGGTGAGTTTACTTATTGTTTTTGCCCTGTATAATGTGAGAAGTCCATGTAAATTTACATGCTTCATTGTTTTTTTTTTTTTTCCAATGAAAATGAGATCCAGATAATGTTTTGTTTTGAAGTATCATAGTGGAATTCTTCCATCACATTGCTTGGATCAAAGTCTGTTTCTTTTATACAATGTGATTGTTTTTTAATGAAAATGGCACTCATAGGTTCATAGAGAGTTACACTATTAGGAAGTGTGGCCTTGTTGGAGGATGCCACTGGGAGTGGGCGTAAAGGTTTCCAATGCTCAAGCTAGGCCCAGTGTTACTCTTACTTCCTGTTGCCTGCCAATCCAGATGTAGAACTCTCAGCTTTCTCACAAGCACCATGTCTGCCTGCATGTCCCACCATGCTTACTGCCATTACAATAATGGATTAAACCTATGAAACTATAAGCCAGCATCAACTAAGTATTTTCTTTATTAAGATTTCCCATAGGCGAAAAGATTTTTACCAATCCTAAATCTGATAGAGGACTAATATCCAATATATACAAAGAGCTCAGGAAGCTGGACTCCAGAAATTCAAATAACCCCATTAAAAATGGGGTACAGAGCTAAACAAAGAATTCTCAACTGAGGAATACCGAATGGCTGAGAAACACCTGAAAAAATGTTCAACATCCTTAGTCATCAGGGAAATGCAAATCAAAACAACCCTAAGATTTCATCTCACTCCAGTCAGAATGTCTAAGATTAATAATTCAGGTGACAGCAGATGCTGGCGAGGTTGTGGAGAAAGAGGAACACTCCTCCATTGCTGGTGGGATTGCAAGCTTGTACAATCACTCTGGAAATCAGTCTGGCTGTTCCTCAGAAAATTGGACATAGTACTACCAGAGGATCCAGCAATACCACTTCTGGGCATATACCCAGAAGATCTTCCAACTAGTAATAAGGACACATGCTCCACTATGTTCATAGCAGCCTTATTTATAATAGCTAGACGCTGGAAAGAACCCAGATGTCCCTCAATAGAGGAATGGATACAGAAAATGTGGTACATTTACACAACGGAGTACTACTCAGCTATTAAAAATAATGAATTTATGAAATTCTTGGGCAAATGGATGTATCTGGAGGATATCATCCTTAGTGAGGTAACCCAATCACAAAAGAAGTCACTTAGATATGCACTCACTGATAAGCAGATACTAGCCCAGAAACTTAGAATACCCAAGATACATCTTGCAAAACACAAGAAAACCAAGAAGGAAGACCATCGTGTGGATACTTCATTCCTCCTTAGAATAAGGAACAAAATACCCATGAAAGGATATAGATACAGAGACAAAATTTAGAGGTAAGTTGAAAGGATGGACTATCCAGGGACTACCCCATCTGGGGATCCATCCCATCATCAGCCACCAAACCCAGATACTAATGCACATGGCAGAAAGATTCTGCTGAAGGGACCTGGCCTCTTGTGAGGCTATGCCAGTGCCTGGCAAACACAGAAGTAGATGCTCACAGTCAGCTATTATATGGAACATAGGGCCCCCAATGGAGGAGCTGGAGAAAGTACCCAAGGAGCTGAAGGGGGCTGCAACCCTGTAGGTCGAACAACAATATGAACTAACCAGTATACCCTGAGCTCGTGTCTCTAGCTGCATATGTAGCAGAAGATGGCCATCATTTGGAAGAGAGGCCCCTTGGTCTTGCAAATTTTATATGACACAGCACAGGGGAAGGCCAGGGCCAAGAAGTGGGAGTGGGTGGGTAGGGGATCAGGGGCAGGGGGGGTGATATAGGGAACTTTCGGGATAGCATTTGAAATGTAAATAAAGAAAATAATAATAATAATAAAAAAATTTAAAAAAAAAAAGAGTTCCCATAGTCATGGTGTTTCTATACAAGAATAGAAACCCTAACTAAGATGGTTTATAGATGATTTTGAATCAGCATCTATTCAAAAATATTTTAGTATGTTAAATGATAATGTATGACATATATAAACATACTATCTGTGTTTGGCTTTTTGAAGTATCCATTTTGAAGATTTTTAGCAGTACAAGGAAGAGATTTTAAACCAAAAGTAATTTCAAGTCAGTTCAAGGCCATATACCTTTTCTACACTTGGATAGTGTTTTACACTTATCAACCTCAGCTTTATATGTAAAGTTGGGGCAATGGCATGTTGAAAACAGTGCAATATGTGACAGAGTAAGTACTAAACTACCCTGTGCATCATCTTCATGTTGTAATTCACATTTACATTTGTAAGAACCTTAAAGAATCAGGGATAATCTTTTTTGTTCAAGCAAATGTTAACTAAACAATGATCTTAGTAACAAATTGACTGATTATTTAATGAATTCCAGGTACAACAAATTCATTTCCTTTCCAGGTAGTACCTTGTAACAGTTTGACTTCTTCCAGTCAGAAATAGAAACTGCTACCCTTGACAAAGGCATTTATTGCACTGATTGCACATCATTTTACTGGTACTTATAGCCCATGAGGTAGCTTCTAATTTCTATGAGATAATCACAATTAAGGATGTGGTTGACTTTTCAGATTTGGGCCATTTATATATCTATTTCATGTGGTAAATTATTTGATTTCCCATTGAATACTGATATCAAACTATGCTGTTTTTGTAATTGTTAGCAATCAAAACAGCAATATTTTATATTATATAATATGCCACATGGTAAAGATAAATTTAAAATTTTATATTTAGAAACTTAGTGAACCACTTAACGGGATAGTTTATTCTTTCAAATCTAAGATAAAATAAAAATACAGAATATAATTCAGAATAGTTACAACATTAGTGAGTTATTTTAAACTGAACACTGTGGTAACTGCCATCCTGGTAAAGGTGTGCAATCTTACTGACCTGTCTTCTGTCACCAATCATACTTCCTACAAAATATATACTAACTTCCTTCTTATCTTTTTGTTTCTTTGTAGATTTGTCACCCATGTGTTTGTCTATAAAAACAGTAATTTATTTTGTTTTCTTTTTCTTAAATTATGATACTTTTAATCTGAAGATAACATCAATCTTTGTCTTTCCTTGATTTTTCTACTGCAGACAAACCTATGGGTTATGAGGATTCTTTCATTATGAAAGAATCATGTGACTTGCCACTTCATCACACACAAAGCCATGTTCCCTTTTTGGCTGTAGTATGATGGTTTGATCAGAATCTACTTGTCATTTCACCTAGTGTGAACTATAATGCACTATACAGAAGGAAGAGATGTTCAAAGCTCATATGGGTATTGAATTTACCAAGCTATTTAGTTTTGTGGGCCCAGTCAAGAGAGATAGCAAAGAAGTTTTTGTGTTGAATGACTTGAAAAGCAGTCTAGATTGCATTCTGAGTGAGCTTGTAGAATCCAAGTAACCATGAAATCAAGGATAAAAGACTGAAGTTCATATTTAGTCTATGATTAAATGGATACTGCTCTTTCATTTGACAATTCAGGTTTTTTTTGTATGTGTTTATAGTTTACTTACTGAAATAAATTAAATGTCGTAGTGTCTTGGAAATAATAAGGAATTTAAACCAAAGAGCTCGTCCTCCATATACTGAAGTTCTATCATATATTGTCCAGTTACGGGAGTTTTGGAAAAATGAAACAAACCAAACAAACAAATCAACAAAATAACTCAGAGTCTCATGTTAACTACGTGTTAAATAAAAAGATTCATGTTGGTCTAACTCATTAGGTTACTACAAACATGCTGTAGGCAGACATATATAAAAAGCATGGGTCACAATTGTCCTAAAGGTAATGGTTTTCACTTTCTGGGCTTGTGATGTCCAAAAATGCTTTCTCATTTCTTATGCCAGAAACAAATACAACTGTAAAATGGCAGTTAAATAAGTGTGTAAAGTAATATCATAGTTAATGTTTCAGACAAAGGAATATTTTAAGGAAAAATAAACTAATCTAAAAAGAAGCAGAAAGGGAAGACAGAAGGCTATCCTTGGAAATCTACAGAGTTTATAAAGCCAGAAGAGATGATTGAAGACATGATACAAGACACTGATACAAGACACAATGGACAAGCCAGGTGCAAGCATCAGTTGTCACATGTGTGAGCAATGGGTCAAGGTAGGTATAAAGATGTAAAGATTGGAAATATAGGCTTTGAGGATGGGTGGAAACACTGAGGTGACCCTGAGAAAGGATGACTAAGCTCTCAGTGGGTAAAGACACGTCTGCATCTAAACTTAAAACATTAAAAGCATCGAAATAGATGTTTGGTGACTCAACCCAGGAAGAGATTCCTCAAACATCAGGGAGAACAAAAACACCGAGGAAGGAAGAATATTTTCGGGAAGATGAATTATGTTTGAGTAAGGTAGTTTGTTTTTATTGCTATTAAACAGCCTCACGATTCAGCTTTCCCCAGGAAACACCCACAGAGTTTTATGCCTCATGCTGGCTTCCATCTGCTGTGGTATCACTCAGTGATGACTGGCAACCGTGTTTCCTTTCGTGGTGATGTATTTATTTGTTGTAGGTCCAAAATCAGACTCATATTTATTTCTGTATTTTTCATATAATAGATGGAAATCATGGTGAATTTTAAAGATGTGAAATCTTGTTGATTCATTAAAAACCTGCTACCCTATGGCTGAAAGGGGCTACACATAGAGAAAGGTTTATTATTATTATTATTATTATTCTGAATGACTTACAACAAGGAAGAGCATTTTTTGTTTGTTTGTTTGTTTTGATAGGGGCTAACACTAGCTGGATTCTCTATGAAGTTACTGGCAGGTAGACTAAACAGCACTAGGGAAACTGGACTTCTTATAGTTCAAAAGAACACCAGTTTGGAGATACAATGTCTCAAAGTTTCTACCTTTGTTACTAACTATGTAAAGTTCAGCCATACTATGAGTATAAGTGTTCTTGAATAAAGTTTTGACCCAGAAGATCTTCCAACTGGTAATAAGGACACATGCTCCACTATGTTCATAGC
>NC_034595.1:18892811-18894598 GCF_900095145.1 Mus pahari | reverse complement strand
AAAAAAAAAAAAAAAAAAAAAAAAAAAAAAAAAAAAGAAATATTTTGAATGCAGGGTTTATTTGACAATCCTACCCAAAGACAATGCTGATTTAAGAGATGTTTCCTGTTATGCTAAGTATCCTGAGTTTCTTTAACTGAAGACGAAAGCAGTGTTTCAAAAGCAGTGTTTCAATATCAGTTATAAGAAGTCTAAATTTTCAAAGAAGTAGTTTGTTCTTTTTTTTTCTTTAGCTGAGATCATTGAACAATCATAATGGAATCATTGTTTAAAATGTCTTATTCTGACATCTCCTGGTATTAAGTAAATGGAAAGGAAAGGAAGGCCACTGTAACAAGAAGCACTCACTGTGAGGTCTATCAGCTGTGTATGTGAAGGAGGGGCAGGTATATTTGCGTACTTGTCCAATCACTGCTTGGTATTGTTTTCCTGTCTGTAGGTGTTTATCTTCCATCTGACACCTGTTCTACAGCCTGAATCCTTCATAGGATGACAGCATTCAGGTGATAACTAAGGGAGAACCACCTCTGAAAAGATTCTGAAATCTTGAAAAAGAAATTCTTAGTTTCACAATTTCCTCATTTAAAAAAAATATTTATTTATTTTATTTATATGTGAGTACACTGTAGTTGTCTTCAGACACATCAGAAGAGGGCATCCTATTATAGATGGTGTTGATCGACCATGTGGTTTCTGGGAATTGAACTCAGGACCTCTGGAAGAGCAGTGCTCTTAACAACTGAGCCATCTCTCCCGCCCTGCCCCATTGTTGTACATTTACAGTACCCATACTCTAAAATATGACGCTCTGGGAAATGAAGACTACCTGTGTGCTATGATAGTAAGGAAACAGTGTGTGAGCACATTTTTCCTTTCTTTTGTTATCTCATTTGATTTTCACCAATTACTTCTTGATATCATTTGCCACATGTACCTTTCACATGAAATAGCTTTGAATTAGAGTTGTTAAGTAAGTTGACTAGGCACAAGTTACCTCCTCAGGAACTATTTGTCAGGAAAGTCTCAGAAGTACGAAAACCCAATACACACTATTGTCATAACTCATTGTTGCCACCACCATAACCAGATGGCAAAACCTTATTGTTGAAGATGCCATACACTTTAGTTGTAGGGCATAGCGAAATCTATATTAAATGAACCAGGCAACTCTCTCCCTGTTGGCTAGCTTTTATAGTACTAAAAGTTTCTAGGCAAGAAAAGGCATCAATAGTCTTAGACATTGCTAGACCTTTAACCACCACTCCACCAAAAAAGAAAAAACTACAAAAACAACCTGCTAGGTGATATGAACCCACTGATGCAATAAGGGAAAGACTTTTGTTTATGGGAGTAACTAACTACTTTCTTGATAGAATTCAACTTGCTCCAAAGGAGTAAACTCATACTTGGTGAAGTTAACATCTCCAAATCCTATGGTTAGGGAGGTTGTAGGCAAAAAGAGAGATCCTATTTGTATTTTGCTACCTGCCACACAATTATCCTTTTGTTCCCCAAATTTTCTTTGGTATTTACTTCATTTGCATTTCAAATGCTATGCCCAAAGTCCCCTATACCCTCCCCTCCCTATTCCCCTACCCATTCACTCCACTTCTTGGCCCTGGTGTTCCCCTGTACTGGGGCATATAAAGTTTGCAAGACCAAGGGGCCTCTCTTCCCAGTGATGGCTGACTAGGCCATCTTCTGTTACATATGCAGCTAGAGACACTAGCTCTGGGGGTACTGGTTAGTTCATATTGTTGTTCCACCTATAGGGTTGCAGACCCCTT
>NC_034595.1:18877360-18890231 GCF_900095145.1 Mus pahari | reverse complement strand
TCTATTCCATTGGTCTACCTGTCTGTTGCTATGCCAGTACCATGCAGTTTTTATCACAATTGCTCTGTAGTACAGTTTTAGGTCAGGCATAGTGATTCCCCNAGANATTCTTTTATCATTGAGAAGAGTTTTTGCTATCCTAGGTTTTTTGTTATTCCAGATGAATTTACAAATTGCCCTTTCTAACTTGTTGAAGAATTGAGTTGGAATTTTGTTAGGGATTGCATTGAATCTGTAGATTGCTTTCAGCAAGATAGCCATTTTCACAATGTTGATCCTGCCAATCCATGAGCATGGAAGATCTTCCCATCTTCTGAGATCTTCTTTGATTTCTTTCTTCAGAGACTTGAAGTTCTTATCATACAGACGTTTCACTTCCTTAGTTAGAGTCACATCAATGTATTTTATATTATTTGTGACTATTGTGAAGGGTGTTGTTTCCCTAATTTCTTTCTAGTCCCGTCTGTCCTTTGTATAGAGAAAGGCCACTGATTTGTTTGAGTTAATTTTATATCCAGCTATTGCACTGAAGCTGTTTATCAGGTTTAGGAGTTCTCTGGTGGACTCTTTAGGGTCACTTATGTATACCATCATATCATCTGCAAATAATGATATTTTGACTTCTTCCTTACCAATTTGTATCCCCTTGATCTCCTTTTGTTGTTGAATTACTCTGGCTAGGACTTCAAGTACTATATTGAATAAGTAGGGAGAAATTGGGCAGCCTTGTCTAGTCCCTGATTTTAGTGGGATTGCTTCTAGCTTCTCTCCATTTACTTTGATGTTGGCTACTGGTTTTCTGTAGATTGTTTTTAGTATGTTTAGGTATGGACCTTGAATTCTTGATCTTTCCAAGACTTTTATCGTGAATGGGTGTTTTATTTTGTCAAACCCTTTCTCAGCATCTAATGAGATGATCATGTGGTTTTTGTCTTTGAGTTTGTTTATATAGTGTATTACCTTGATGGATTTCCGTATATTAAACCATCCCTGCATCCCTGGAATGAAGCCTACTTGGTCATGATGGATGATTGTTTTGATGTGTTCTTTGATTCGGTTTGCGAGAATTTTACTGAGTATTTTTGCATCAATATTGATAAGGGAAATTGGTCTGAAGTTCTCTATCTTTGTTGTGTCTTTACATGGTTTAGGTATCAGAGTAATTGTGGCTTCGAAGAATGAATTGGATAGAATACCTTCTGTTTCTATTTTGTGGAATACTTTGAGGAGAGTTGGAATTAGGTCTTCTTTGAAATTCTGATAGAATTCTGAACTAAACCTATCTGGTCCTGGGCTTTTTTGGGGGGGAGACTATTAATGACAGCTTCTATTTCTTTACGGGATATAGGACTATTTAGGTCATTAATCTGATCCTGATTTAACTTTGGTACCTGGTATCTATCTAGAAATTTGTCCATTTCATTCAGGTTTTCCAGTTTTGTTGAGCATAGCCTTTTGTAGAAGGATCTGAAGATGTTTTGGATTTCCTCGGGATCTGTTGTTATATTTCCCTTTTCATTTCTGATTTTGTTAATTAGGATGCTGTCCCTGTGCCCTTTAGTCAATCTGGCTAAGGGTTTATCTTGCTGATTTTCTCAAAGAACCAGCTCCTGGTTTTGTTGATTCTTTTAATAGTTCTTTTTGTTTCCACTTGGTTGATTTCACCCCTGAGTTTGATTATTTCCTGCCATCTACTCCTCTTGGGTGAATTTGCTTCCTTTTGTTCTAGAGCTTTTAGGTGTGCTGTCAAGCTGCTAGTGTATGTTCTCTCTAATTTCTTTTTGGAGCCACTCAGAACTATAAGTTTTCCTCTCAGGAATGCTTTTATTGTGTCTCATAAGTTGGGGTATGTTGTGACTTCATTTTCATTAAATTCTAAAAAAGTTTTTAATTTCTTTCTTTATTTCTTCCTTGACCAAGGTATCATTGAGGAGAGTGTTGTTCAGTTACGTAATTACTCTTATATCTATTGAAAGATGCTGGTCTTATCCTTATTTAATGAAGTGTCTTATTGCAGTGGATAGTGGCTAGCATAGAGATTCATCTGGTTCTGTCACTTGTGTGTTTTTTGCAATCTATTCGAGGTAATGACACTATTTTCTTGAATACTAGTGCTGTTTGAATTGGCAGACTTCTTCGAAGCCAGTGGTTCCTAATGATATGGCTTTTACAGTTCCTTATGTTGTAGTGACCCTTCTCCATAAAATTATTTCATTACTTCTTTATAGCTATTTTTTACTGTGATGAATTGTGATGTAAATATCTTATATGAAACCCCAGAGGCTGAGAACCACTGCACCTTATGACATTCTTCAGGCAGTTCCTCAGTTAGAAATCCTTCTTTTTGAGCAGTTTCACATCATGTCATTTTTATCTGTCTGTAACAGTAATACCCAAAATCTGTTCAGAAAAATATTTTTTTCTATTACAACTTGAACATTAAATACATCTGTGGTGAATATTAAGATTTCGTTTTCTCTAACAAAATGTCCCAGGTCCTTGTACTCCCTATGACATTTATGTTATCCACCCACCAGTCTGGTGAGCTTATAGCATGTCACTCTATTTCTAGACCTGAAATGATCAGAATCAGAGGTAGTTTCCAGTTATTCATTTGGTCACTGTGCTGCAGACAGCCCTAGATGAAGAAAACTCATTCATAAGATCTTGAATCTCCATTAGCTTTTTTGGCAGTCAAATACTACCACTGGCTCATACCGCATTTTCAGTCACATTTTGTGCTGAAACTGGTCAATTATAAGATTCCAGATGTGAAGGAATCATAAAGATCATTTCAACTGACACAGGCCTAGTTGAGTTACAATTATCTGATCCAGTGAACACAAAATGACTCACTCCTTCTTATGTACACATATCTAAAATGTATTCAAACCATTGATTGTTAAGAACTCCATGCTGGAAGCTGAGTGTGCATTTATTTGCATGTAGACTTCTTCACTGTGAGTTACTTGTTACTGTTATTCCATGCTTATCCTTGAAGATGAGAGATGAGTTTCAAATTACTCTCTTAAACCCAGAACTGTAAGAAATTTGGCTATGTTGTGAAAGAGGTATATGTAAAGGATCTTTGAAGTGCAGAAAAAGAAAGAGGCTACCCCGAGAAAAAGCCATCCAAATTTTCCCACCAAGTTGCTTTCCAGACAAGAGTAGATGTCATTTGAATAGTATCAAGTATTCCAAGGTAGTGGAATACAATTTCCCAGCTGATATTTCTCAAAATTGTGACCTAAGAGAGAGTTCATGCTCTATGCTGCCTGGAGCACCAGGAACTGGAGACTGGGCAGCCCAGAGTTCTAGTGTTGAACCATGTATAGAACCTAGTATAGAACATGACTAGCCAAAAATATTCAGTGAAGTGTTTCCTAATGACATTCTGTTCTACACACAAACCATTGGTTTGACCAGTCATCATTACAGAGACTTCCTCTGGGGCAGATAGGAATTGATGCAGAGACCCACTGCACTGTGTGGAGCAAGTCTAAATCAGAGGGCCCCACTGGGTCTCTCCCCTTGAATATCTGAGAACCCTGTCAGAGGTGTTGGGGAATACCAGGAGAACATAGCCCACTAAGTCAATTAATCAGATCTCATAGGGGCTCACAAAGACTGAAGCACAAGCACAGAGCCTGTATCGGTCTGCACCAGGCCCTCTGCATGCATGTTATTGCAGTTAACATGCTATCTTTAAGTGAAACTCCTAAAAATGGGAGTAGGTGGGTCTCTCACTTTTTCTTTTTTTTTTTTTTTTTTTTTTTTTATTAGATATTTCACTCATTTTCTCCTATTGGGATGCTTGTCCAGTCTCAATATCATGTTTTTTGCTTTGTTTTATTAAATCTTGTATTGCTTTGTTTAGCTACCGTGTCTTGGAGACCTGTTCTTTTCTGAAGAGGATGCGGTGGAGGAGTGGGTTCTGGGAAGAGGAAAGGTGAGGAAGAGGTGGAAAGACTGGAGGGAGAAAAAAGTCTAGTGGGGATATATTGTATCAGAATTTATTTCAATTTAAAAAGTCATTCACTATAACAAAAGTGTTGCTGCTTAAAACTTAGGGTATTTTCAAGTGTGACAGTGCATTACCAGAAGGTTGTAATTCTCCTGTTCTCCTTCTGATTTGAGAAGTTTTGTTATTTCAACATCTAGAAGTTCACATAGTCTATTATATAATAAACAAACAAACAAACAAATAAATTACATCAATGGTAAAGACATAATGGAGAATATCAGTAGACATAGGGTTGTACTAGAAAGATGCATCTTCTTGTCTTGGGAGTAGTAGAAAAAGAAGACTCTGGTGGAAGTAATGTTCAATTCAGGGCTGAATTAACACAAGTGTTTAACCAAGTCAAAGTGAACTGGTGGGCAAGGTGCATGTCAAATGCCAAGGGGAAGAAAACACTGACACACTTAGGAAAAAGTAGACAGCTTTTCACCACTGAGGAAAGGGATCTCATGTGATGCTGAATGGGCCCTTTTTAGTTATCTGGGACTCCAACTGTAGTTTCACGTGTCAGTTGTGGTTTCTATACAATCTCCACTGAGACTGGGTTACATGTTGAGAATTATCTCAGTGTTAGAAATTTTAGCAGCACTCCACTGCCTAGATGTGAACACCAAGTCTTCATGAATGACAGTCAGGATATTAAGAATTACATGTGACAAAGCCTAATGTGAAGAACAATGAACATAAGTGATTTCAAATATGTAAACTGATAAAAAGTCCACATTATGAGTTATCATGTATACATTATAATATGCATTACACAACATGCAAATAACTGATTATATGTAATATAATTTAAATACATACTATAATAAACATGTCTATTACATTCTATATATAAACATAATATGTATTATGTGCCAGTTATAGTATATAGTATGTGCAGTACTATAGTTACATGCCAGTACATATATTTTACATGTTCTCTCTCTCTTTCTCCTCTCTCTCTCTCTCTATATATATATATATATATATATATATATATATATATATATAAACATATATAAATCCATGCATTCAAAGGAATTCGAATGGAGAAATAATAAAAAGGGGTACAATTAAAACAGAAAATTTCTCTTTTTAATATTAAAACACTATTTTTTATTAATCATTTTATTTGTTTACATTTAAAATGATTCTCCTACCACTCACCCACTCCCACCTCATCCACTCTAGTATCCCCCTATGCTGGGGCATGAAGCCTCCACAGCACCAAGAGCCACCCCTCCCACTGATGTCAGATAAGACCATCCTGCAGAGGATGGCCTAGTTGGTCATTAACGGGAGGAGAGGCCTTTGGTCCTGAGAAGGCTTGATGCCCCGGTATAGGGGAATGTCAGAACAGGGACGTGAGAGTGGGTGGGTTGGTGAGCAGAGGAAGGGGGGATGGGCTAGGGGGGTTTCAGAAGGGAAAACCAGGAACAAGGATAACATTTGAAAATGTTTATGTAAATAAAGAATATATCTAAGAAAAAAGGAAGGTTGAGAACCACTGCTCTAAGTGATCTCTCTGGTTTGTATCAATCCCCAGTAAAGAAAAGGAAGAAATAATGGAAAAAAGAAAAAAGAAAAGAAAATTGATCAACACTATAGCTATATTAGTTTAAAGATTTAGAAAAGGTGTAAGCAACATTGCAGGATGATGTAATATCTGATGCTTTCCAAGGACTTTACATGAAGATGCTCTCATCATGAGGTTTAACGCTGCAGGAGGATGGGTTGTGTGGCCCTGGCAACCTTCATGACAGAACTCTCTCTATCCAGCTACTGGCTTCTGCTTTTTACCATTTGTTTTCCTCTAGGCTGCCTAGATTGTCCTCCTAATCCACATTTTTTTTTATGCTAGTTAAAATTACTGGCCCACCATGGCTGAGGCAGGGATCCAATGCTAAGAAACACTAGGGTGATTCCAAAAACCACTGGAACACCTTAAGTAGCAATACATGTCCTGAGAGAGCTTGCCAGCACGTGTTTGGAATATTCCAAACTACACAGAGCTATAAATTCTTAGCTTCACCACATTCCCAGTTTTGTTCCTGCACTTACAAACTATTTCAAATGTACTTTAAGTGGAGATTCAAGTTAAAGATGATGGAAATAAATAGCTTTTTCTTTTAACCTGTCAGAATTCACAGACAGCTTTTACCAGTGAATGCCATGTTTGGTCACTCATTAATTAGTTGTTTCTTGAATTGTTATCATTTAAATAACTTTCGCAGAAATTTCCGGGCACATAAACCTAGGTAGTGTCTGTAACTGTGCTGTCTGGATGGCATAAATGATACAGGTTCTTGTTCCTTCTTTCCCTGTCTATTCTGACCATAAATAATCATATTTTGTAACCAGAATGTCCAGCACAAATTAATTCTTTCTTTCCTGGTATGCCCTTAGGGAATGTATATGTGAGAGCCTGCTGGCACAGAGCAGGGATTCGGGATAGGAAGAGAGTTTTGTTATCTTCTGTGGGAGCAAGCATTATTAATTTGAATACAAATTATGCACGATTCTAATAGTTTTAGTGAACGTATAAAGACCCAAAAAGTAGAAAACATCTTGGAGAGATAAAAATAAATCGTTATTTATGGTGTTTGAGGGGCCTCTAGGGAAGTAATCTTTCCCCTATGTTCAAATTCATATACCAGGGATGTATTTCACTCTGTGCCCCTGGTTTATTAGAATGTGTGTATATTCACATTTTCTCTCCCCCCCTTTTTTCTATTTTATTTTAAAACAGGATCTTAGTCAATTACCCTGACTAGCCTGGAACTAATTCTGAAGCCTTTGAACTTGTAATCCTCCAGCTTCAACTTTCAGACAAAGTTTGTACTTCCAGGTCCAGCTTGTTTTTCATCTTTAGAGAGGCACTTAAGGTACAATGAGCTCAGACAACTTGGGACCCTCGTTGTACATAGCCCATTTTCTTATATATGATTAAGGTCTGTACAAAACATACACTAAGGCTGCCAATATAAGGAAATGCAGAGATTATCACAGGACAGCATTCTCAGAAGAGACAGAAGCTAAGAGTTTCTTGGACATCTAGGCTTCAAGCTTCAGAAAAAATAAATGTCAGTTATTCCCACCACCCAGCTTATGGCATAGTGTTGTCATAGTCCTAGCAAACTAAGACAATGGCCAACTAAACATCTACTGGCGTAGACTGGTGATATGAGTGAGGGTCTCATTCTCAGGCAACAGGAGTCTAGTGTGAACTTGGAAATGGGTCCATTCATGATAATCCCAGCTGTCTTCAAGCCCAACCTCAGACAATTTTTAAGAGATCCCACCTGGCATAGAAAGTCCCAGTAGGTTTACATAATAGAAGCGTTTGGACTTTGATTATGCATCTCTGGAAATTCCCTCTAGTTAGTAAAATAAAAAAAATTAAAAAATAAAAAATAAATAAAAAAAAATAAAAAAACCATGAATCTGTATTTAGACTGCTAGTTCCTTTCCATGATTCTCTGAAAAGAGCCTGTTCATTGTGGACCACACTAAGGTATTACGCATGTTCATTCCTTTTGCTTATTATTATTATTATTATTATTATTATTATTATTATTTTGCTTTCGAGACAGGGTTTCTCTGTATAGCCCTGGCTGTCCTGGAACTCACTTTGTAGACCAGGCTGGCCTCGCACTCAGAAATCCGCCTGCCTCTGCCTCCCGAGTGCTGGGATTAAAGGCGTGCACCACCACGCCCGGCTCCTTTTGCTTATTATTGTGATAGAATAACTGATAGAAAAAATAGGTGAGAAAGGCAGGGTGCTAGGAGCTGTTGTCTGAAGTGTCCATGAGATGACTGTTGTAAACAGTCATGGAGTCGAATGACTGAGGAAGAGCTGGGCTACACCTTTCAAAGTCTCAGGACCCCTAGCTACATCCTTCCTTTATCTAGGTCCTAACCTCCTCAAACAGCACCATTAACTGTAATAAAATCTTCAAATACTAAACCTGTGGGAGAATTTCCCATTAAAACCACACAATAATCAAAAACAAACAAAAACTCACTTATTGTGCTCCTGCTACATCAAGGCTTTAACAAGAATATGCTTTTAATGGTTACTTTAAAAACGCCTAATGGATGGAACTAGAAAATATCATCCTGAGTGAGGTAGTTCAGATCCAAAAGGATGTGCATGATATGTACTCATTAGTAAGTGAATATTAGCCTAAAAAAGTACAGAATACCCAAGATACATTACATACAGAACTCAAAAGGGCAAAAGTTGAAGTGCCGAAGTGAGGACCGTTCAGTCCCACTTGGGAGGGAGAAGAAAGCAATCACAAGTTGGGAGGGAGGCAGGGATGTGGGAGGGAAAGTGGACAGAGGGGGGGGGGAGTGTGGGGGTGAGGGGAACCTGATCTGGTATTAGGTGAAGGGAAAGGACTGAAACCCTGAGGGCCAGCAGAAAGAATGGAAACTGGCAACCTGTATTTAGGAGGTTGGGCGGGTGGGGAAGGGCAGTGTGTGTGTGTGTGTGTGTGTGTGTGTGTGTGTGTGTGTGTGGTGGTGGCTCCAGAATGCACCAGAGACCTGGAAGGTGAGAGACTCTCAGGACTTAAAAAGAAGGATCTTAGATGAAATGCCTGACAGTAGAGGGAGAGAATTTATAGAGCCCACCTGCAGCAGGGAGACAGGACATCAAGAGAGGGATGGGGTTGCTGGCCCACAGTCACATAATTGTTCCTGTCTGAAAGAATTGCAGGGATGGAAATGGAGAGAAAAAGAAGGTCCAGCAACAGGCCCAAGGTGGGATCCAGCTCCAAGGAGAGGTCCCAAGGCCTGACACTATTACTGAGGCTATGGAGTGCTCACAAAAAGGAACCTATCATGACGACCCTGCTGAAAGACACAACAAGCAGCTGAAAGAGTCAGATGCAGATATTTTCACCCAACCAATAAACAGAAGCAGCTGACCTCTGTTGTTGAATTAGGGAAGGCTGAAAGAAGCTGAGAAGGGCGGTTCTATAGGAGGACCAGCAGACTCATTAATCTGGACCCCCCGAGATCTCTCAAATGCTGAACCACCAGACAGACAGAATACACCAGCTGATATGAGGCCCCCAGTACACATACAGTAGAGGACTTCTGGGTCTGTGTTTATTCAAAGATGATGCACCTAATCCTCAAGAGACTGGAGGCCCCAGGGATTTTAGAGGTCATGTAGGGTGTGGGTTGGTGTCACCAGGTGGAGAAAGGGGACTGGAGAGGAGGTATGTGATGTGGAACAGTTGGAGGGTGGATGGGGGGAAGGAATAAAATATGGAGTGTAAAAATAAAACAAACAAACAAATAAATAAACAAATAAAACCCCTTTTCCCAGACAAGTGAAAGGTTCTGCTTCCTGAGAGGGATGTGAAGCTGTGTCATCCTGGGTCTTTGCCGCTCTCTCTACCTTGAGATAAACTTTCAGGAGACCAAGAAAGAAGTAATTTTAACTGAGAGGTACTCGGAAGGCCTTCTGGGAGATGTAAGTCTGCAGTGGTACTGAGCATTCAGCCACATGTCCATAGAAGAATGCAGAAGGCACCTGGGCTAAAGGTTCTGAAAGCATGTTCTAGTCGCCCTAAGTGACAATGAGCACTGAGGAAGAACCAGACAGCCAAGAGATGACTAGTCCAAAGGAAACCAAGAACTGTGCAAATGGAGGCGTCTCACTGGCCAGTGTCTTTGAACTTGAAAGTGAACTTGGCATATCCACCATATATTCATGGCTTTTTTTTTGCCTTCTTTTTCATAAAATGAGGGACACTGTATTAAGCCTTTAGTTTAATACATGGGTTTCTAGGCTTTTGATTTCATGGATTCATACAATTTAAGAAAATTGGGAGGAGAATCCAACTTATCTCTCATATGGACCAGTCAGAGATAGAAATTACCTCCTTCATTCCATTTCGGTTTTGCTAGTCAGTGGGCTGTATCTGAATAATGTTTAGGAAGTCCAAAAGCCACCTGGATACGGGATTCTCCCATCTTGGGAGATGAATACAACTGTTTTTGAAGATTCCAAAATTGAAATCATAGCTTAGAACCTGGTGGTCCATATTCCGAGTTTGACCTGTGGCTGAGTTTGATTTGGACTGTGACATGCTTTAAAAGAATTTCTGTCATATGCCAACATTGGAAAGTGTTCACACTCACGTAAAAATCTAGATTTCTTACTGTTTTCCTGAAAAGGAAATAGTACCTGGCCACACTGCCTGCCAGCAATCGATGGAAACCACTCGCCTCTCAATATGAATGTCTAACTTTCCTCCAGCACACTGTATTCAGTTGAGCTACATGCCTGATCCCCAGGGACATTTGTGTTTGGGATACATGACTTAAATAAGATCCTGTGTGATATGGTATGTTGCTTTGCTTTTCTTAATGTGTTGAAGTTTCTTTATCCATATGTAAAAGATTCAGAAGGTAGAAAATGACAGGTAAGTGAGTTATACATTTATCTATAATCGATGGTGTATTTGGATAACTAAGACTCTAGTTTCACAAATTTACTAGGGCAGACACTTAGAGTACTGGAACAAATAGAGTACTTTCTGCATCAGAGGAACTTAAGATCTGCACAGAATGGAGTATGTGTAAACAATGAGCAGAATAAGGATAACATCCTCAAAACAGTAGAAATTCAGATAGTAATGGTCTCCAAGAAAGTGACAGGAAAAAGAATTTGTCAACATCAAGGGAAGACTTAACCATCATCAGCAACCTAAGTCATGACTACACCTTCAGTATGATGGGCAGAGATTTTAATTATGTAAAATTGGACTGTCATATAGACATAAAATAATGTACTATAAAGAAACCCCATCATCTAAAGCTTATTCTGTACAAGGCATGTACTAAGGCCCTTAGTCAGTGTTCTCATTAAACAAATATGGATAGCAGGGTTGTGGTGCAGATATTCACTTTCATAAGACTAATTTGTGGAAACAGCAACTTTATTCATGAGAAAAAAAATTCATTAGAATGTGAGTATGTTTCTACTAAAGAGTTCTAGTCCTGCTCCAGTATATAAAGGAAGAATCTAGTTACAAAAATGTTGAGAATGAGGTATATAGAATAAAATCCACAAGTCTATCAGTGATACAACAGAATGAGATATATAAACAGCTGAGATTGAGTTCATATTTATATATCATTTATTTTGGACCACGAGAGAGCTATTTTTATTTAAGAGATCATAAAGCTGCAGTTATGAGAGATATTCCACAATCAACCACACTGAGTCTGAGTCCTTGGTCAAGCATCAAAGCTCCATGGCCTTTCCAAAGCCAGGTGACTCTTCTTTACTTCATTGTTCTTTTAATTGCACAAGGCATGTCATTCCGGCTCTGCTTTCCCACCTGTGGGGGTGTGATCACCCATGATCACAACTGGTGGATCCTGAGCAGGGGACCAGGGCAGAAACAGCTAAGGGGTGGAAACCTCAGGTGGCCAGTGAGTGTGGATGAGAAGAGAATCTCAACAGACAAGAGTTCAGTGAGACAGCTCATTTATTTGGGAGGCAAAGGATATTTAACCATTTAGGGAGTTTGTAGGGGAGTCTTAAGTGAGAGTGAACATCACTTGCCTGGGCCAGGGCACTGAGGACACCTTATATAATTAGAGATAAACTTCAGATCTTGCTAAGCATAACTTTATAAGGAGAGGAAGCCCACCCTGACTGCCAGGCTATATGACCTTCTCCTAGAGCAATGGATACCCAGGCTGGTGTGGGCGAGTATCTTACTTCTGCCAATCTCAAGAGGTGGTTTCTGGTGTTTGAATACAAACTCCACTTGAGCTTGTTCCAGGCCTGCTCCCCAGGGCTCCATGCGTATCTGGCCCCACAGGGATATATAATACACACACACACACACACACACACACACACACACACACACACACACACACACACAGGCAAACACGCAAACACGCACAATCATTAGGGAACAAACAGAGAACTTATCTTCAGTGAATGGGACATTATTTTCGTTTCTTCGCATTCAACTGCTTTTCCAATTACTCTGTTAAATACACACTTGATTCAAATTTATCTCCACCACCTTCAGGTTTTACTTTAAGACACAAAGAGAAGTTCAATTAAACACTTGCTCAATGCCACATTACTCCTGACCAGACCCACGGCTAGCACAAACTAGATGTTAAATAAATATCTGTGGGTAAGGAATAAGACACCTTATATACTTTTTAAAGGGAAATATTGCCAGAATCTTCTCTACTTGAAATTTCCCAGCACACTCAATAGGGATTGCTGTATAATTTATCACAAAAAGAAAAACATTTTTTTTTTCTTCAATAGCACATATCTATCGTAGCAGGGGAGAATAAAGTCACATGCTTGCATAAAACTGTGAATCTTTGGTGAATGTCTTCTACAGTTTGGGATGTTAAATGTGTGTGTGTGTGTGTGTGTGTGTGTGTGTGTGTGTGTTCTCTGAGAGTATTCTTCTGTTTCTATGAAAAAAAAAACACCAAAGGTTCTGGGAAAGGGGAGAATCAAAGAGACTTAGATATCCAATTTTCATTAGGAATAATCAAGGCTATATTAGAGGCAGCTGTAGAAGCCATCACAGTAGTTATTCAAATAGTGATCATAGAAATTAGTAATAATATATAATTATTTAAACCCATTAAAACAGCTAAAGTCATCAGGCATTTATTATTTATTCTATACTAAGACCATGTGCTATGGACTTTCTTCTCTGCCATTTCTCTCTTCCCTCTCCCTTCCTTAAACATTCTATCTCTTCTTCCCTCTTCCCCTTCTCCTCTCCTTTATCTTATTTCCTCCTTCCTCCTCCTCCTCCTCCTCCTCCCCCTCCTCCTCCTCCTCCTCCTCCT
>NC_034595.1:18876060-18877321 GCF_900095145.1 Mus pahari | reverse complement strand
TCCTCTTCCTCCTCCTCCTCCTCCTCCTCCTCCTCCTTCTTCTTCCTCAATATTTTTCCATAAACCTCTAACAACTCACTTATGAGGTAAGACATGCCACTACCATCCTATAAACGCAGTAGCCAAGAAAGAACTAATTATAACATGGTAAAAATTAGATAACTGGCAAATGAGAAGCTACAATTTATACTCAACAACTTATATTACGTTTGCCTTCTCAAGGCAGTGATGACAGCTATTTCTAGACTAATTTTACTTTTTTTTTTTACCAGAATTTTTGAGGAGGAGGATTCATACCTTTCCCAATAGCATAACTGTTTTATTTCGCTGAGCAACAGAATAAGGACTAAAATCTGGCAGCTACAGTCAGAATAGTTTCAAAATATCAAAATAAGTCATATCTCATTTATAATATTTACATTTTATTAGATAGCTAAAAAACAGAGTCTGTGTATGAGACACATTAAAGAACATATATTCGAGAGTCTAAAATATCTAACTTCTAATCTTTCCTGGATGATTTGATATTTGTCCTGTGGAGAGTAGTTGTTCAACCTTTCAGGATGTCATTTTCTCCTACCCAAAGGCATAGTATTATGCCATGGTGCCATTGTGATGAATAAGCAAGCCAATGTAGACATAGCCATTCCTCTGCACGAAGAAGTATCTGCTAACTCTACTCTTTTATTTCTCTTGAATTCTGTGTCCTACCATTTCTGTTTCTTTCTTGGACATCTCCCAAGAATTCTCCAAATTTGTAAGCTTTCATGTTGTTGTCTTTAACTCTTTTTCCAACTACAAGCTACAGAGTTACTTTAACCTCCCCCCCAAAAAAAAAACCTCAATCATGTCACCCCTCATTTCTCCTTGGCATGAAAAGCGCATCCTTTTCCATTTTGCAGAAAAAAGCAAGGGTATGAAATTTTACCCTCTTTAGAGGACTTTGGGAACAAGGAAGGCACTGGGGGCCTGGGAAAGCATAATGTTATAAAGAGTTTCCCTGAGTAGGAGAGAGAGCGAGCAGGCCACTTTCTGGATCAACCCAAAATATCACAATGCACATAAAGGCACCTCATTGGTCATGTCTCTTCTGACACACTGTTTCATGGATTAGGATATTTTCTTCCTTACACTTTGTCAAATGTGGTTTTAATCAGCTGTGAATGCACACACGCACACACACACACACACGCACACACACATACACATTCAGAGAGAGAGAGAGAGAGAGAGAGAGAGAGAGAGAGAGAGAGAGAGAGAG
>NC_034595.1:18870961-18875346 GCF_900095145.1 Mus pahari | reverse complement strand
TTTTTTTTTTTTTTTTTTTTTTGATGACACTGAGTCTCACAGCTAAAAATATGATCACACACCCACCTGACATGAAATTCTGGTCTGAAGTCTGACTTTGTGTTGCCCTACAGAGAAGGCATCCCTTGGCTTTAGTCATTTGCTGTGTAGGAGGATGTGCTTACAAATCCATGGCTGATTCTACACTCTGGCAAAAGAATCACTCTAGGTTTCCCTTCTGGAACTAAGAAATTCTTCTGAGTGTTCAACCTTGTGATAGGATGGAAACTTTCCAGATTCACAATGACATGTTTTCTTTATTTCTTTTTTTCTTTTCATTTTTTGATGACTGATTTAGTTTATTAATTAAACATACTTTAACCAAGAGACAAGAGACATTTTAAACATCAAAGAGAGAACATCTTAAGAGGAAAAATTGGAAAAAAAAGGTGATTCATTATTTTACCATTCCTATGTTTTATTCAAATATATTTTAATTTTCTGATATCAAATGAAACTGTGTACCAATTCAAGGGTTTTTTTTTTTCTGAAGTGCTTTCTGATCACTAACGAGTTAGTCTACCATATATTTGTCATCTCACAGAGACTTCCATTTCTCTTTCAGTGTTGTTGTCTACTTCCAAGTAATGCTCATGCTTACATTCAGCAACAGTGTTGGCCATGTTCTTTCTCTTTGAGGACTGTGTGTCATGAAATAAGCTATTTATGCTCACCGTGTTTTAGTTGAGTTAGGTTTTTGTCTCTCAGCAGTGGGCTCTGTCCAAAATCTGAGTTATTAAACTGTGGATGGATGTCTGATGTCTGTTTTGGTCATTCCAGGTTTCTCTTTTCCTTCTTTGATTTCCACATGTGTATCTATGTTTGGGTTTGACCACAAAGCAGACCTTCTTTTTGGGAAGCAGTTTGCAGTGTGAGTGCAAAGGAAGGAATAGGAAAGAAAGATCAGCGTGGGTGGAAGAAGAAAGGGACAAAGTAGTGATTCAGATTAAGATGTTTTCCTAGTTCATAACAATTGCTCAGTGTCTGTGTTGAGCTTTCTTCTTTTAAAAATGTATTTTTCTCTCTTTTATTGCCTTTTCCACACAATATACTTTGATTGTATCCTTTCCCCTCTCCAAACTCCTTCCAGATCTTTTGATGAACCTCCCATTCCATCCAATTTTATGTTCTTTCAATAAAGAAGAAATTGTACTATTATTATTTTTATACAAAACTAAAACAAAACTAAAACAAATGAGTAGCAACAAAAGGAGTATCCAAACCAGACAACCTAAGCAGAGGCGCATTGCCCCTGAGCAGGGGTCCTCTATGTGTTGGCTTGAGCATGGAGTCGTCTCTGGAGTATGGTTGATGTATTCAGTGATACTCCATCAGAGAAAACTGATTCTTCCCTTTTTTAGCAAATATCAATTACAAATATGATCTTGGCTAGTGGTGGGGCTTTGTGCTCCTCCCCTTTCCCTGTCTTTGAATTTTGTCTGGCTTGAACTTACACTGGTCTTGAGCATGCTGTCACAGTCTATGCATTCTTATATGCATTAATCCTATTAGGTACTGAGCTATAGGCAAAAACATACACACCATTTTCTTATTACATTTAGTTAACAGAAAAATAATAGCAGATTTCTCTTATGTTTTATGACGTTTCTAGTATTAGATTCTTGGCCATGTTAGCCAGGAGAGCTGCCATCTCAGGGAGTAGGACTTAACTCTAATTAAAAAGTGGTTTGTTACTTCAATAACATTGCATCGTATATCTTCAAGACTAGTCAATATTTTAGGTCACAGAATTCATAACTAGGAGACACGGATGCTTGCTTTTCTCTGCCAGTAGCATTCTCAGTACCTCCCAGCAACATGAATGCTAGTCAAGAGGGGTGAAAGCTTCTACCCTCTTTGACAAGTCATTTACTCATTCTACCTCTGACACAACTTAATATTCCTTTACTCAAATGTAACCACTCCAGAAGAGATATCACTGAATGCAGGGACTCTATTCAGGATGTGCGTCAAAATCAGAATCCCACCCAGCAGATGAGTGATTCAGAGAATGAGCACAAAGTTCATTCAAAGACAAGTCTTATTTGAGGTACTTCCATGGCGCTCCCCCCAACTAAAATCAGAGAAGAACATCCACCTCCCCTACTCTTCTTTTATCCCTGGTTCTAAAACCTAGGCATAATCCAACTCAATGGTCCTTACTTACAACAAACAAAATAAAATGCTTTCCCTTTGCTAAACTAATTCAAGTTTGGCTTTCTATCCCTGGAAACATGAAAGTGACCTAACTAATGGGTTAGGGGAACACAGTGGCTGACTGAGTCAGGACAGCTTGTGGTTAGATAAGTAGGTCTGACATTAGCAGACAGAGAATAAAAGGGTTGACTAATGAGAATGACGTATTCAGAAAGGCTCCCGGGAATCTAACAACTGGAACTGGATCAGTAAAAGCTGCCAGAACATCCCAAATAACAAGCCCAGGCAGAAGACATTCCCCAATCCCCTTTCTCATCACACTATACTCTACCCTCATCTTAGGTACATGATTGAATGCTTTTAAGGCCATATCCTCAAAGTGCTATTCAAGCTTCCATGTGTGAACCACACCTTTCTGAGTTTCAGAGTACTGCTGTCCCCAGAACTACATTTGTGTATTTTTTCCCTGAAGTTCTCTTGTGTTGGTGTTCTTTCCTAGACCTTCACGTTGACATTCATGACAAACACCAACAGTCAGATCAGTCATCAACCTCAAGAAAACTCAGTTATGCCCTATCATGGCCTTTTGTAGAAATACTAATAGTTTAATTTGAAATATTTTAAGTTGGTTTTATTTTATTGAAAAGAAAATTAAGACCATAGTATACAAGAGTATTATACTAGAAGACTCACCCTCTAAAATCTCATTCCTATGTATCTCAGGGAAACTCAATTCTCATCAGTTTGATCCATAAGAAAGTGTTCCCTCTTATCCTAGACAACTTGAAATTTCTTACCAAGATGGTTGCTACTAAAATTTGGTAATGTCATTTCCTATATTGAATATACATTATTTTAATTGACTGGAAGTGACATAAAATGTGATATAAAACTATGAGGATAAGATTACAGAAATTAATTATGTCCCAAGCAAAGGTCTAGAGCTCTGAAAACAAGGTCTCTACAGTATCATTTCTGGCTGAGGTTGGAGATAGCACCAACTCCATACCTACTTAGAGATGGCCGGAGCAATCTGCAGTGTTCCTTGGCTAACAGGCACATACTCATCTCTGTCCTTCGGTTTCCATGCCTTTTGTAGTGCTTAATATTGATTGCCAACCTGACAAGATTGAAAGTCACCTAGAAGACAAATGGCTGGGCATTTCTGTGATGGATTTTCTGGACTGGAATAATTGAGAGAAAAAACAAACAAACAAACAAACACCTACCTGAAATATGGGAATGACATTTCATAGGCTAGCATCCAAGACTAAAGATAAACTAGAAAGCAAGTTGAGCACTGGCTTTGACCTCTCTCTACCTGCTGACTACATAGATGCTATGCGATCAGTTCTCTGATGACTGCATAGATACATCAGTTGTCTGATGACTACATAGATGCTATGTGATCAGTTATCTGATGATATCGTTGTCATGACCTCCTCCTGTGACTTATTATATTATGGAAGTGGGAGCCAAAATAAATTTCTTCCTTCCATACATTTTTTTTTGTCATTCATTGTGTCAGAGGAATTAGAGAAGTAACCATTGTTGTCTCCCTGTGTGAGTTTTGTCTTCTGTATATTACAGCAATACCTCTCTGAGCATAGAGCCCATCCTGACCCAAATACCCTTTTTAATTTATTATGTTATTTAGTACTCTTTGGCAGTCTCTCCCCCCGCCAGGCTCTCTACTACTATTATGTCTTTTTTTGGGGGGGGGGATCCACTGCATTTATTTAGGGTTGCCATAAAAAATAACTTACTTGAACAAGGACACTATCTACACTACTGAGAAATAAGATTCCTGTTCCCCCTGGAACCATTAATTGCTTACAACTACTCTGGGAAGGGTTGCGTTACAAGTGACTACCTCATCCATAATGTGATGCTCATAGGTCTAGTATTGTACGAGTCTTATGCAGGTAGCCATAGTTGCTTTGAGTTCATGAATATAATAGTCATGCAATTTCCAGAAGACAGCTTTTCACCATACTTTTATCTCTGGGCTCTTATATTCTTACTTCCATTTTTCCTTCCTTCCATTTTCCTTCCTTCCTTCCTTCCTTCCTTCCTTCCTTCCTTCCTTCCTTCCTTCCTTCCTTCCTTCCTTCCTTCCTTCTTTCCTTTTTTCCTTTCTTTACTTCTTCTTGTTCTTTTTGTCATTGCTGGGACCTTTCTTCTTCTTC
>NC_034595.1:18869187-18870941 GCF_900095145.1 Mus pahari | reverse complement strand
TCCTCCTCCTCCTCCTCCTCCTCCTCTTCCTCCTCCTTCTTCCTCTTCCTCCTCCTTCTCTTCTTCCTCCTCCTGTATCTTATTCTTCTTTTCTGAAGTCCACTGATCCAGTAGTAGCCTATTATCACCACTTGACAAGTTATTAGTAGTAGTTACATTCTAATGCAGAGAAACAAATACAGAGGAAAATAAATAATGCCATGTATTGAGAAATAAAAAAGATGAAAATGAATCAGTGGCAGAATTGAATATGATTGGATGCTCCTTGAAGTTCCTGACTGGCTTAGTTCACTGTTGAAAGGTTTTATGGGTATGGTCCTCATTAACAGCAGTTAATAGCATTTTAGTCCAAGCAGACAACCTTTTTTTTTTTGTATAAAGCAAACAGTGTACTAGTCACATGGTCTGATTGCTACAGACCACATCTTACCAAATTCTATTGTCAGTCCCAATAAGTGTGGATCAGATCACAGCATCTATTTTCTAGCTATGTCCTTAGAGGCATATAAGGTTTAATGGCCACACCTTATAAGAATGGGCCACCAAGGACTAAGCTGGGATCCAATCCAGGAGGATTTTAAAATATCACTGTTATTTAAAAACTTTTTATTGCAATGTAGTGTGAATTCCATATCACCACTATTAAGTGAGAGAGAAAAAGACATTTTGGAAAGCTTCCATATGGTTATTTGTTTGGTATGGATGCATCTGTTTTGAGGTGTTGGATAGAAAGACACGCAGTTTTATTTAAGCAAGTATTCTGTAGCTGACACCTACAATACTACTACTACTATAGCAAGGAGTGGAGCCAGAGATGGAACCTCTGTTTGACTCTGTGCTCATTGCTAAGTTGGTTAGAGTCTACCTCTTTGCAATGTGGGTCTCGGGACTCATGTTTAGATTCTTTTCTCAGCAGTTATATCTTTTATAGCACGTTCTCCCCCCATAGCAATAGAAATATGATCTTGGTGGGCTTCTAAGCTTCTAATCTTGCTAAGCTATAAAGTGTCTTTATGGACTCTTGCATTTTCTTTCAACAGTCCTGGGTGTCTGATATTGGGAACTGTGGACTTGCATTCTCTCCTCAGGACCTGGCCTGCTCAAGGAAGCCCCGTATTAATATAAATACTTTCCGTTTTACCATATAGAAGACTCCAAATCCTAGGAGAAAATGAGTGAATTCAGGGCTCATGTTAAGAAAGGGTATATGTGTCAAATTGTATTTTGAAAGGAACCCATAAGAAGTGGGAAGTTACTTCACAAAAAGACTAGTAAAATTCATAGCTCTCTGCAATAAAGTAATTTTCTTTTTTAAGGCATTTTTAATTAGATATTTTCTTCATTTACATTTCAAATGCTATCCCCAAAGCCCCCTATTCCCTCCCCCACCCTGCTCCCCAACCCACCTACTCCTGCTTTCTGGACCTGGCAATCCCCTGTACTGGGGCATATGATCTTCGCAATACCAAGGGCCTCTCCTCCAATTGATGGTCGAATATGCCATCCTCTGCTACATATGCGACTAGAGACACAGCTCTGGGGGGTACTGGTTAGTGCATATTGTTGTTCCTCCTATAGGGATGCAGACCACTTCAGCTCCTTGGGTACTTTCTCTAGCTCCTTCATTAGGGGCCCTGTGTTCCATCCAATAAATGACTGTGAGCATCCACTTCTGTATTTGCCAGGCATTGGTATAACCTTACAAGAGAGAACTATTTCAGGCTCCTGTCAGCAAAATCTATCTGGCATATGCA
>NC_034595.1:18865367-18866557 GCF_900095145.1 Mus pahari | reverse complement strand
TCATCCTGTTTATCCTTTGTGTAGAGAAAGGCCACTGATTTGTTTGAGTTAATTTTATATCTAGCTACTTCACTGAAACTTTATCAAGTTTAGGAGTTCTCTGGAGAAATTTTTTAGGATCACTTATATATACTGTCATATCATCTGCAAATAGTGATATTTTGATTTCTTCCTTTCCAATTTGTATCCCCGTGATCTCCTTTTATTGTCAAATGCTCTGGCAAGGACTTCAAGTACTATATTGAATAGGTAGGGAGAAATTGGGCAGCCTTGTCTAGTCCCTGAGTTTAGTAGAATTGCTTCCAGCTTCTCTCCATTTACTTTGATGTTGGCCACTGGTTTGCTGTATATTGCTTTTATTATGTTTAGGTATGGGCCTTGAATTCTTGATCTTTCCAAGACTTTTATCATGAAGGGGTGTTTGATTTTGTCAAACCCTTTCTCAGCATCTAATGAGATGATCATGTGGTTTTTGTTTTTGAGTTTGTTTATATAGTGGATTACCTTGATGGATTTCTGTATATTAAACCATCCCTGCATCCCTGGAATGAAACTTACTTGATCATGATGGATGATTGTTTTGATGTGTTCTTGGATCCAGTTATCAAGAATTTTATTGAGTATTTTTGCATCAATATTTATAAGGGAAATTGGTCTGAACTTCTCTTTCTTTGTTGTGTCTTTGTGTGGTTTAGGTATCAGAATAATTGTGGCTTTGAAGAACGAATTGGATAGAATACCTTCTGTTTCTATTTTGTGGAATAGTTTGAGAAGAATTGGAATTAGGTCTTCTTTGAAATTCTGATAGAACTTTGCACTAAATCTATCTGGTCCTTGACATTTTTTGGTTGGGGGTATATTAATGACTACTTCTATTTCTTTAGGGGATATAGGACTGTTTAGGTCATTAATCTGATCCTGATTTAACTTTGGTACCTTGTATCTGTCTAGGAAGTTGTCCATTTCATCCAGTTTTTCCAGTTTTGTTGAGTATAGCCTTTTGTAGAAGGATCTGAAGATGCTTTGGATTTCCTCAGGATCTGTTGTTATATCTCCCTTTTCATTTCTGATTTTGTTAATTAGGATGCTGTCCCTGTGCCCTCTAGTGAATCTGGCTAAGTGTTTATCTATCTTGTTGATTTTCTCAAAGAACCAGCTCCTGGTTTGGTTGATTCTTTGAATAGTTCTTT
>NC_034595.1:18837775-18864813 GCF_900095145.1 Mus pahari | reverse complement strand
GTATATCCTTTTGTTTTAGGATAAAATGTTCTATAGATATCTGTTAAATCCATTTCTTTCATAACTTCTGTTAGTTTCAATGTGTCTCTGTTTAGTTTCTATTTCCAGGATCTGTCCATTTATGAGAGTGGAATGTTGAAGTCTCCCACTATTATTGTGTGAGGTGCAATATGTGCTTTAAACTTTACTATAGTTTCTTTAATGAATATGGCTGCCTTTGCATTTAGAGCATATATACTCATAATTATGAGTTCATCTTGAATGATTTTTACCTTTGATGAGTATGAAGTGCCCCTCCTTGTTTTTTTTGATAACTTTGGTTTGGAAGTCAATTTTATTCAATATTAGAATGGATACTCCAGCTTGTTTATTTTGACCATTTGCTTGGAAAATTGTTTTCCAGCCTTTCACTCTGAGGTAGTGTCTATCTTTTTCCCTAAGGTCGGTTTCCTGTAAGCAGCAAAAAGTTGGGTCCTGTTTTTGTAGGCAGATTATTAGTCTATATCTTTTTATTTGG
Source organism: Mus pahari (assembly GCF_900095145.1). Taxonomy (NCBI): domain Eukaryota; kingdom Metazoa; phylum Chordata; class Mammalia; order Rodentia; family Muridae; genus Mus; species Mus pahari. The sequence continues at coordinate 18,864,296 of NC_034595.1, read as the reverse complement.
GAATTGAGTCCATTGATATTAAGAGATATTAAGAAAAAGTAATTGTTGCTTCCTGTTATTTTTGTTGTTAGATTTGGGATTCTGTTATTGGGGCTGCCTTCCTTTAGATTCGTTGAAGGATTACTTTCTTACTTTTTCTAAGCATAATTTCCATCCTTGTGTTGGTGTTTTCCCTTTATTATCCTTTAAAGGGCTGGATTAATAGAAAAATATTGTGTGAATTTTGTTTTGTCATGGAATACTTGGGTTTCTCCATCTGTGGTAATGGAGAGTTTTGCTGGGTATAGTAGCCTGGGCTGTCATTTGTGGTTTCTTTGGATTTGTATAACATCTGTCCAGGATCTTCTGGCTTTCATAGTCTCTTGTGAGAAGTCTGGAGTAATTCTAATAGGCCTGCCTTTATATATTACTGGACCCTTTTCCCTTACTGATTTTAATATTCTATCTTTTTTTTAGTGCATTTGTTGTTCTGATTATTATGTGTCAGGAGGAATTTCTTTTCTGGTCCAGTCTATTTGGAGTTCTGTAGGCTTCTTGTATGTCCATGGGCATCTCTTTCTTCAGGTTAGGGAAGTTTTCTTCTGTGATTTTGTTGAAGATATTTACTGGCTCTTTAAGTTATAAATCTTCCTTCTCATCTGTACCTATTATCATTAGGTTTGGTCTTCTCATTGTGTCCTGGATTTCCTGGATGTTTTGGGTTAGGATCTTTTTTGCATTTTGCATTTTCTTTGATTGTTGTGCCCATGTTCTCTATGGAATCTAATGCACCTGAAATTCTCTCTTTCATCTCTTGTATTCTGTTGCTGATGCTCACTTCTACGGTTCCTGATTTCTTTTTTAGGGTTTCTGTCTCCAGAGTTGTCTCCCTTTGTGTTTTCTTTATTGTTTCTACTTCCATTTTTAGATCTTGGATGGTTTTGTTCAATTCCATCACCTGTTTGGTTTTGTTTTCCAGTAATTCTTTAAGGGATTTTTGTGTTTCCTCTTTAAGGTCTTTTACCTATTTAGCAGTGTTGTCCTGTAATTCCTTGAGGGATCTTTGAGGATCCTTGAGGGATCTTTGTGCTTCCTCTTTAAGGGCTTCTACCTGTTTAGCAGTGTTCTCCTGTATTTTTTTAAGTGAGTTATTAATGCCCTTCTTAAAATGCTCTACCAGCATCATGAGATATGATTTTAAATCTGAATCTTGCTTTTCGGGTGTGTTGGGGTATCCAGGACTTGCTGTGGTGGGGTACTGTTTTCTGATGATGCCGAGTGGTCTTGGTTTCGTTATTAAGATTCTTTTGTTTGCCTTTCACCATCTGATAATCTCTGGTTTGAGATGTTCTAGCTGTCTCTGGCTGGAGCTTGTTCCTCCTGTGATTCTTTTACCTCCGTCATCCCTCCTGGGAGACCAATTCTCTCCTGAGTCTCAGTGGTCACAGCACTCTCTGCAGGCAAGATATCCTCTTGCAGGGAAGGTGCACAGAAGTCTGGAGCTCAGATCCACTTCCTGAGTCCTGGGGTCAGAGCCCTTCCTGGAGGCTGACTCTCCTCTGGCAAGGAAGGTGCCCAGAGGTCTGTGTCTTAGCTCTGTCTCCTGGCTGAGGATGAAGGCCTGAAGGGACCCTGTCCAAGAAGCTCTGTTGCTTCTGCCACCCACGTGCTCTCCTGACTGGTCTCAGTGCAGACTGGTCTCAGTGATACCAAGATTTTGGGTGTGCTAGGGCCTGCCTTTGTCCTTTGACCATGTTGCTGCTAGCACAAGACCCTCTGGGTTTTTTTGGAACAGATGTTGCATTCCACTCACAAGTGGCCTCAAGATCCTGGGTGTGCTAGTGTGCCTGCAGTGTGGAGAGTCCTCTGGGAACTTGGGACCCTCTGCCGAGATTGTGCCCAAGATGGCACAGGGTGGAGCACAACAGAAAGAACCCCAGCCACTGATTATGCAGGTGTCCTTTGTCCCTGTTTCTGTTAGCACAAGACCCTCTGAGTTTTTTGAACAGATGTTGTATTCCACTCACAAGTGATTCCAAGACCCTGGGTGTGCTAGGGTGCCTTCAGAGTGGAGAGTCCTCTGGGGACCTTAGTAATGTAATTTTCATTCCTACAAGATTCTAATTTTGGACAATATTGTGCTAGAAAGTGATAGAAACAAGGATGGGAAGCAATCCACAGGATGTATTATTTTTACAATCAGGTGTAATGCTCAGTGTGTCTGTTCAGCAAATCATTTTGTTCATTATCTGGCAAGTTTTGCTTTCTTCTCTGAACACTTCATGGGTCTCATCTTGGTAGCTAGAAATAACCTTGAAGAGGTCGAGATTGTAGAAAGAAATATGCGCTCTTCTGTTTTATGAATCCTGAGCCAGCATTCTTGACCTTAAAGGTTTCAGTGTCCACCTTTGGAGGTAACTGTGCAACTGCCCAGGAATACAAGGTCTGGAGATGTTTCTCATGGAGCATGGAAGCTCCCCTTCTGTATTTTACCACTTTTTCCCCATCTAAATTTTCTTTAGATCATAAGTCACTGGAGTATAAGCTTGTAGCTTTAGGGCAAAATTTGAAATTTTTTAAAATTATTCAGCTTCCAGATCACTGAGGTAAAGATTGGTCATTGCACTTGGCTGAGTTTATAAACTTATGGAAGAAAATCATTTAATGGAAAAAAATACCAAAAAATTCTAACCTGTTTTGTCTCCACCTTATCAACCAGTTAGCATCCCCCACTAGTACCTTTTCCTTCCTTGTTTGCTGTTTTTCTCCCTCCCTCCTTGTTACTCCCTTCCACCCTTCTTTTTTTCTCTTTTAAAAATTATTTAATTTATTTACATTCCAAATGTTTTACTTCACAGCCCCTCCCCTGCAAGAAGCCCCTCCCTTCCTCTCCCCTTTGCCTCCGAGAGGGTGCTTCCACTCACCCCGTCACCTATTCACATCCCTGCCTCCATCCCTCCTCCTCCATTCTCTCTCCCTGAGGCCAGACAACATAGTCCTCTGTGGTATATGTGCTAGGGGCCATGCTCCAGCCCGTGTATACTCTTCGGTTGGTGGCTTAGTCTCTGGTAGCTCTGAGGACTCTGGGTTAGTTGATACTGTTGTTCTTCTTATGGTGTTGAGCAATGGTTGTCTGTAAGTATTTGCATCTGTCTCAGTCAGCTGCAGGTAGAGTCTCTCAGAGGACAACCATGTTAGCCTCCTGTCTGCAAGCACAACATGACATCAGTAATAGTGTCAGAACTTACTGCTCACCCATGTGACGGATCCCAAGTTGGGTCAGTCACTGGGTGGCCTTTCCTGCAATCTCTGCTACATTTTTCAGCCCTGCATAATAATAATAATAATAATAATAATAATAATAATAATAATAATAATAATAATTATTATTATTATTATTATTATTATTTTAGATACAAACAATTATGGGTGAAAAATTTTAAAGGTGAGTTGGTGATCCCTTCCCTCCACTGTGGGCCCTGTCTATCTACGTACAGTAGATGGTTTCTTCAGGTTTCATTTCCCCACTGTTGGGCATTTCAGCTAAAAATCATCCCCATATAGTCCTGGTAGAATCTCACATCCCAAAGCTATTTGTGCAGTAAAATAAGTCTCACCTAAAATGGTAAAATGTGAGGGAATGTGGTTGTTCATCTATTGAGCAAGAAGTAAACTCAGGTTTGCTCTGTGAATTTCATGCTTGACCCTACCTCACATAGTCCTTGACTCAGCTTTCCATCACAAGAGCTGATATTTCATGCTTATTTGTACTATGTTATTAGAACATACAGCATATATTCTCACAAGAAAAATCTCTCCAACCTTATTTCTATAATCCCTTGTTTTTAGCATAGTTATTTCATTTCTACTAATTAAAAATATAAATAAATAACTGTTTCATTCCTAGATTTAAGGCACATATAGAAGAGTGATGAAAGTAAATTAAGCTATGGTAAACTCTCCTGATTGTACAGGTGATCTTATTACATGTGCTAGTTGCTTACAAACATTAACAAATTAAAAGTTCCCATGGCACTTTGTCATCAATAGGTCAATTTTCATTTCTGTCATACTTTCAAAAACATACCACATCTTTATTGCCACCTATACCTTTTTTCCTTTTTCTCCATTCTCATGCACACATTTTCCCCATGTGTCTTCCTACTGCAATCTCTGTATATTCTGATAGACCAGGTCTTATTATAATAAGATATGGGGTCAATTATATTGTGCTGCTTAGAAGGAAACATTTCTAACATAGCTTAAATAATAATAACTTAAAATGATATCTAATTTCTTGTTCGACTTCTCTTATTTTTAATGGGTGGCTCTATTGAATGGTCTGCAAAAATAAGAAACGTTGGCATATTTGGTGCTTTCATTAAACTCTAAATAGACCTTTTTATTTCTGTAATGCTTTACATTTATGTGAGATTTGTCTTTGAGCTATCTGAATGATATAATGTGCTTTGTTTAATTGTGCCTAGATATGGCCTAATAAGGGATGAACAAAAAAGAAAACAAAGTTCAAATGACAAATGAGGAGACTAAGTTGTAGTCTGTGCTTCAGCACTAACCTATCATGACATCACTTCTTCCTGCAGAGTTTTGTCCTTGTTTGGGAGAATGAAAGAATGTTATGACATTCTTACTTTGCAAACTATGCTCCAAATAGCTCAAGGACCTTTATGGAGTTTAGTAAGTCTCTAGAAAAGAGTGCTTGTGGAAGACATCAAGGTATCCATCAGGAATCGTGAAGGGAGGAGACTTGACCTAATAAGTATTAGAAGTCATTGTTTCTATTATATAGATAGGACTTCTATTCTAATGAGCAACTCCATGAGTTTATGTCAAGAGGTTATGAAAAAATGATTGTGAAGAATGAAAATTTCACATTTAGTGAATAAACAATTTCTGGCATCTTATGAATTAGATCACTATTTAATTTCATGGGTGCCTACAGTAACTTCCGTCCACCCTTAGAAATGAATTCCTCCTTAGAATAAGGAACAAAATACTCATGAAAGGATATAGGTACAGAGACAAAATTTAGAGCTAAGATGAAAGGATGGACTATCCAGAGACTACCCCATTCGGGAGTCCATCCCATCATCAGCCACCAAACCTAGATACTAATGCTCATGCCAACAAGATTCTGCTGAAGGGACCCTGATATTGCGGCCTCTTGTGAGGCTATGCCAGTGCCTGGCAAACACAGAAGTGGATGCTCACAGCCAGCTATTGGATGGAACACAGGGTCGCCAATGGAGGAGCTAGAGAAAGTACCCAAGGACCTTAAGGGGGCTGCAACCCTGTAGGTGGAACAACAATATGAACTAACCAGTACCCCCTGAGTTTGTGTCTCTAGCTGCATATGTAGCAGAAGATGGCCTAATCAGCCATCATTGGGTAGAGAGGCCCCTTGGTCTTGCAAACTTTATATGACCCAGCACAAGGCAAGGCCTGGGCCAAGTAGTGGGAGTGGGTGGGTAGGGGAGCAGAGGTGGGGGGAGGGTATAGGAAACTTTCGGGATAGCATTTGAAATGTAAATAAAGAAAATAATAATAATGATAATAATAATAATAATAATAATAGTAATAATAATAATAATAATAAAGAAATGAATGCAGTGATGCCATTTGATAGATACAGGGTAAAAACAGAAGGATCTTTCCTGGTTTTCTAGCTGCTCCTGAAAGATGCTAACTTAGGCTATTAACCAGAAGCATTTTCAGCAGCTTGGGAGTTAGTTGGATAGTTTTAAATGAGAATCTGAAAAACACAGCAAAGTGTCCTATAACAGGCTGTCAGAAAGCTCACTCTTTCCTGAATACAACTGTGCTCTGTGAAGTATCAACTGGAGTTTTCCAAGTTTTAAAAGGATATGTTACAAAGACAATAAGAAGTTCTCTGCAATTGGAATGGTGAGGAGAATGGTAGATTTGTATTTTGTCACAAAAGGATAAACTAAATAAGAAAACTATGTAAGGAAGAAAATCACTGCTAAGAAGTATGGCCATTGTTGTGATTAACCTGACAACGTGATGCTCAGGACATTGTAACTAATTTTTTGGCTGGAATGCAAAAGAATTTGATACTTGTGGCTAGAAATGTAACATAACAGAACCAGAGTTCTTATGGCGGTTTAGAAGATAAGAGTGCCTAGAGAAACAAGAGCAGTAGAGGACTAACTTGTGAGATTTCAGAGGCAAACAAAGACTGGGACACGCCTTTAATCCCAGCACTCAGGAGGCAGAGGCAGGCAGATTTCTGAGTTCAAGGCCAGCCTGGTCTACAAAGTGAGGTTCAGGACAGCCAGGGCTAATCAGAGAAACCGTGTCTAGAAAAAACAAACAAACAAACAGACAAACAAACAAACAAAAAAAAAGAAAAGAAAAGAAAAGAAAAGAAAAGAAAAAAGAAAGAAAGAAAAAAAAAAAGAAAAAAAGAATTAGGCTATAGACCAGTTTTATATGTTGACCAAGAATCTGACTTCATTTTACACATGTATTGAGAACTTGAATTAAGTCAAATTTAAAGATCATGGATAAATTTGTTTGGTAGAGGAAATTTCAATGCAGGAGTATATTTAGGCCGTGACATCCCTACTACTTACTGTATTTATTTTGATCTATAGTAAAAAAGAGTAAATACTGAGTAACCAGATGTGGAAAACTATGTGTACTTTATTGAGGCAGTAAAGAGATAAAGGAAATGAAAAATTTCCAGGTATCATCAGGGTTGGCTCTTTCTGAAGTAATTATCTGTGTTTGGTATCTTTCTCTAGTTCCTGACAGCTGCTGATAGATCTTGGTCTTCCTTTTCTTGGAGATATCTCTCTAATTAAAAGGAAAGGATAAATTAATAACAAGCCTAGCAAAACAATGATGATAGATAGAAGAACACACACCAAATTCCACAGCTCCATGCCTGGCTTCTGGAGATATTGTGGAACCATCTGGATAGCCAATGACATAGGGAGCCACCTCTCTAGCTCTGTTGACTGAATCACATATAGATTCTCTCTTAGGTTAGCTCCTTAAGAGCACTGTAAATTTTTATGTCTGCACTTTCTAAAAGACAATTTTATTTTGGGAGAGGAGAGGGCAAGAATCCTAATTTTATTATTTAGACAAAAAAGTAAATGGCAATTACCCAAATATGCCCAAACTATGAGATACAAGTAGACTGAACCAATGTATTATAAAATAAAACATTAAAAATTCACGAAGATCCTTGGACATGTGGCATATTCTAATCATGTATCTGATGATGAAAAATTTGTGAAGAGATCATTGTTGATCATATAGTCTTGTATGATAAGTTGAACACACAAGGAATTTTATCATGGTAGATAAATCTTCTCTAGAGCTGGGAAACTGGCTCAGTGTACAATAGTGCTTGGGCTTCAAGCATAAGAACATGAGTTTGCATCTCTACCATTTACATAAAAATCTGACTATGAGAACATAAATTTTAATACCAGTGATAGGATGTGAATACAGAATACTGAGGCTTGATAGCTGCCAGCCAAATCCCAAATGCTAAAATCCAGGTCCAGTGGCAGACTCTATCTGTACGGGGTGTGTCAAAAAGTAACAGAGGAAGAAGCTAAATGTTGTCTTCTGGCCTGGCCATATACAGGCATGGGTATCTGTACACACACTTTTGCACACACACACACACACACACACACACACACACACACACACACACTCACTCATTCTCTTTAATCAATGTCCTTTTAAAAGATTCTAGTGGTGGGAATCAGGTGGGAGGACGAGATGGTATTGCGCAGGCTAAGAGAAGTAAGGGAAATTAATGGGAGGCATCTCTGTGTTGAGATGGATACCTGGGAGGGGGAAGGCTCACAGGAATCTATGGGGGTGACCCTAGCTGCGACTCCTAGCACAAAAGGATATATAGGCTGAGGTGGCCACCTCATATAGCCAGGCAGGAGTTCCAGTGAAGCAAACGGGCAACAACCCACTCACAAAACCTTTGATTGCAAATGTGTCCTGCCTACAAGATGTCCAGGAAAAAAGACGGAGCAGAGATTAAGGGGATGGCCAGCCAGTGACTGCCCCAACTTGAGACCCATTCCATGTGAGAGAGCCAACCCCTGACACTATTGATTATTCTCTGTTATGACTACAGGCAGGAGCCTACTATAACTGTCCTTTTAGAGGCTTTATCCAGCAGCTGATGGAAACAGACGAAGAGACCCACAGCCAAACTTTAGGCAGAGCTCAGGAAGTCTTGCAAAGAATGGGAAGGAGACCTGGGGTAGCCAGAGAGGTCGAGTACACCACAAGAAGACCTGCATAGTCAGCTAACCTTGGCCAGTGGGGACTCACGGAGATGGAACCACCAACCAAAGAATGTTCAGATGCTGGACAGATGTAGCAGGATGTGCAGCATGGTCTCCATATGGGTCCTCTAACAAATGAAGTGGAGACTGACTCTGACTCTGTTGCCTCTCCTTGGATCCCTTTCCCCTAACTGGGCTTCCTAGTCCGGCCACAGTGGGAGAGGATGCAACTAGTCCTGCTGTGACTTGATATGCCAGAGAGGGTTGGTACCCATTGGAAGCCTTCCCTTCTCAGAGAAGAAGTAGAAGAGAGAGTAGGGGAATGGATTGTGAGGAGGAGATTGGGAGGAGAGGAGATGGGGTGTTGGGATCTGGGTGGAATGTAAAGTGAATAAGTAAATAAATTAAGGAAAAAATTTACTGTCTATTGTAATAGTGGGCTTAACTGTGCTACTTCTACATGTGCGTAGAAGGTGCTTTTATTATGGCAATCTCTAGTTTTACTCACGTCACTTCTACTGCTCCTGTTTTTACTATTTCCTAAAACTTTCCTTTTTTCTCATTTTATATTTAATTCAATTTATTTATTGGTTTATAGTTTACACTGATGAGAAACAATGTGATACAGGTCTTTTAAAATCTGATTTATTTATTTTACTACAGGGTTTTAAAATTCCAGCCATTTTTCTGAAGATGATGTGATTTTGTTATTCACGGACAGTCGTATCCTCCTCAGTGTGCATACGTGGGGGAGGAAGGGAGAGAGAGAGACAGAGATTTTCTTTATTATCTTGCAATGAACACCTAAACTGTTGTATCGCTGGTTATTATGAAGTATTATTATGCTAAGAAAATGTATATAAGTATCTTTTTTATTCCTTAATGCATATACATAGTAGTCTTGTAGCTGGTTTCTAGTATTATACTTCTTATTATTTGAGGGCACTCCTTCCTGTTTTTTTTTTTTAGTATAAACAGTCTGCATTCATTTAAACTCCCTCCAGAGTATGTGCTGATTCGTTCCTCTCTGCATCCTTGACAATATTTTTTACCTTCTATTTTCTTGATAGTGGCAATCTTTGTAAAATAATCAAAGAAAGGAAAATAATAAATCAAAATCTTGCTACTTCAGTGTCATGTAATGTTTTTCCCTCTTTAGAAAAATGTCTAAAGATTCATTTATGTCTGCTTGCTAGGCAACCCATCTATATTGCTTACCATCATGTTGTATCTTGGACATGTCCTTCTCTTTTGAACATTTTGATTTTATGTGTTTGTTTTGTTATGCTCTGTTGTGAAAATATTTCACGTTCATCTAATGTTCTTCTCTCTTTCCTTTCCTTTCTTCTGTCTCTTGTCCACACAGAACATTTTTAGATGGGAAGGTGCATTGCTGAAGTACTTGAATGTAAGAATATCGGGCTATTTACTAGGAGTAATGTATTAAATTCTCCAACAACTACTCACAGTAAAGAACGATATAGGTTGCTGGTGACTGTATGTCAAAGACTGGGTAGTTCTTGTCTTTACATAAATAATATATAGTAAAGTTACAAACTTGTAAAAGACAATAAAATATTTTAATGTTTGAGTTTCCCCTTTTGTCCCTGAAGGTGTGCAGAGGCTGAAAAAAATACTCCCACATAGTACATACAGTATAAACTAGTAACCTACAAAACCAAAAGTGCTTCCCCAGTGCCTGATTATAAAATCTGTCAGACTGTTTCAACAGCGATTCTTCTGAATGGACTAAAGGTGTACATTGTATTCTCTTCCACTAAAGAACAAGGTTAAATAGACCATTTACAAGCTTCCAAAAATGGATTTTATTTATCCCAGAGCTTTCTATATACCCTGTCATCTGAGGACTGATTTAAAACATCTTGGAAGCTTAAAAATCATAGCAATAACATTTACAGTATTTTATTTCACATACCAAAGTCACTTGATTATGCATCTCTAGAGGAGTGTTAGTGAGATTTAATAAGCAAGATGGCAAACATTATAGCTATGAGGCAAATAACAAAAGTAGAAAGGAATAGGATTCACAGACATTTTGCAATAGATAGAACATTACACAGCTGAGGGGCAACAGGCTTTCATGTATCCTTTGTGTGTCAATCTCAAATGCTCAGCATTCACATATAACATCATATCACAAAGGTAGTCTTGTAACCTATGCCTATGGAAAAAAAAAAAGGAATGTAAACTTAAGGAACTGGAATGATGTCTCCATTGGCAAAATGCTTGCTACTTATGCTTGAAGACTTGAGTTTGGCTTCTGAACATCCACATGAGAAGTCAGAGGCCAAGGTTGCAAAAGCAAGAGGAACACTGAGACTTGTTGACCAGCCATTGGCACTAATTATTAAGCTCAAGATACCATCATTCTTTAACAAAAGGAATGAGTGATAACTATTGAGGAAAGATGCATGGAATAAACCTCTGTTCTCTGATTATACACAGATGAATACACACACACACACACACAGACACACACACACACAGAGTAAATTGAAATGGCTATATTGTGATGATTAACACATAACTAAAGGCAAGTTTGCACATGAGCCCCTTTGCTTTAAACAGATCATTCTGCAATTACTAGAGGAAAACATGTATAAAAGCCTTCAGGATGTGTCATATGTAAGCGTTCTCCAAATAAGACTCCAGCTGATCATGTGATAAGAGCCATAATAAAGATGAGAGAGTGTTCCATCAAAACAGATTTTGATAGCAAAAGAAATAGTTAACACAAGTGAAGAGAAATGCTATGGAATGGGAAAAAATTGTTGATTTTTTATTGAATATTTTCTTTATTTACATTTCAAATGTTATTCCCTTTCCTGGTTTCCCTCCCTCATGGAACCCCCCTAATTCCATCTTCCCTCCCTCTGCTTCTATGAGGGTGTTCCTCTACTTATCGACTCACTCACACCTCCCACTCTCAATTCCCCTACATTGGGGTATCTATTGAGCCTTCATAGCACCAAGGACCTCTTCTCCCATTTATGCCTGACAAGGCATTCCTTTGCTACATATGCAGCTGGAGCCACGTGTACTCCTTGATTGATGGCTTAGTCCCTGAGAGCTCTGGGAGGGGGGGGGGTGTCTGGTTAGTTGATATTATTTAAAGAAAATTTTTATCATTTGTTTGTCTAAGAGAGAAATGCTATGTATAATATATAAAGCACTAAATTATCTCAACAAAATAGAATGGCTGAATCAATAAATGGGCAATTATTCTAAACAGTCACTTTTTAAATAAAAATTACAAATGGCTAATAAATACATAACAACACTATCCTTACCTGTTTAAAAATACAATTCAAAATTGTATTATTTTCTACTCAACTCAGTAAAAATGGCTAAGACCAAAAAAAAAAAATCAAATAACCACAAGGATGTAGAGAAAATGTAACACTTATATATTATTGATGGGAATATAAGGAAATGCAATCACTATGGAACTCAGGGTGAAGGTTCATCAAAAAAATTGAAAACATAATTTCTTTGTGATTCAAACTTACCACTTTAGGGTACATATGTAAAAGTATCAAAGTCAGATTGCTATAGAAATTCTTCCACATGCATGTTTAATACTGTCTGAGTCCAGCCGTTAAATTACAGAATCAGCCCAGGTATCCACCAAAAGGTGAGTAGACAAGAAAAATATTTTATGTACGTACATGGGTTACGTGGGATGGTGAGAAGCATGATAGGTGAACTTCAAGTTAATGTCTAAACCATCATGCTCTAGTGCAGATGTTCTCTGTTCTTCCAAAGGTTGGAGTGTTTAGTATTTGGGTCCCAGTGTGGGGTTATTGGTGGGTGGTATGGATATTTAAGTGTTGGGGCTGGTATAAGGTTCTCATGTCACTGGGGATGGGACACTGCTCTAAGAATGTAATACTTGTCTTGACAAATGAGTTCTTAAGGAAACAAACTGATACAGTATCAACCCAAGCTCTTATTTCTTTTCCAAAATGAATTTAACTCCTTTGCATCCACCTGGCATGATGTGATGCCACAGTTAGGACATCACCAAATGGGGCTGCTGAATCTGGACTTCAAATCCCTGGAAAGGTTATTAAATAGATCTTTTTACTTTATAAGTATATTGTGTCAGGTATTTTGTCATAGTAATGCAGATCTAATTATATATTCTTTGTGAGATAGATAGATAGATAGATAGATAGATAGATAGATAGATAGATAGACAGACAGGCGATTTACAATACTCTTCCTAAAATGCTTTATTCTGAGATGATTGACTCAACCTTTTAAAATAATCTTTTGTACATAAGAGCAACTTTTACTCAAATTCATAAAACCATTTACTCTCAGTTTTAATTACTATATTTTATGATTTTATCTATTCAAAGAGATACATTTCCTTTCTACCACACTACTTTTTCCATTTTAAAAGTTTTTATTTATTGCTATTTATATGAGTACACTGTAGCTGTCTTCAGACACACCAGAAGAGTGCATCAGATCCCATTACAGATGGTTGTAAGCCACCATATGGTTGCTGGGAATTGAACTCAGGACCTTTGGAAGAACAGTCAGTGTTCTTAACCACTGAACTGTCTCTCCAGTCCCACCACTCTTTTCTTAATTGTCTTGCTATTTATGCTCATTTCATGGCTCTTTCTATATTCTATTTAGATGTTAAGAGATTGGTTTTGGTCGTAGATCCCAAGCACATAAGAGCAAACACGGTCAAAGTCTCTCTCTCTCTCTCTCTCTCTCTCTCTCTCTCTCTCTCTCTCTCTCTCTCTCTCTCTCTCTCTCACACACACACACACACACACACACACACACACACCACAGACATGTGCATGCATGTGCACACTTATATATGTATGATGATGTCCTAATGAAACTCAATATTTAACGAAATGAATACATGCAAAAATTTTTTAAAAGAATTGTTTGAAGTTAACTTGCAAACAATGAAGACCATGCTCAGGAAATAGTTTTAAACTACAGAATGACAGGTAACATTAAGTGATTTAAGATTATTACTCTGGATATTCTGTGACATTGAAAAGGCAAAAATATAAATACTGAAACCACTTTAGTGATCATTACAAATATGATGAGCAGCCATAAGCCAGGAAGCCAGTATCCTGGAGATTCAGAATGACAAGTTGGCTTCACTTGGAATGAAGAATGTTGGAATGATGGGGAAAGTTGAAAGAGAGACTATCAAACCAGGAATGACTCTCCTGTTTCTGATTGACTTGTTTGTGGATAGTCACATCACTTTCTCATGCAGCATGGATGTAGAGATCAAGAATGATAAACTCTGGTTTATTCAAGCCAAATGAGAGGCTTTATGGTAATCCGAGGTACAGGTAGCTTTCAGTTTGAAGAAATGATAGTGGACCTAGTGCAAAAGAAAAAGTGATGCATCTAACCCTTAAAGATGAAACCATGTCACTGAACTCAGGTTGAATAAAGAGAGTAAATACTTCTATACTTGAATAGGCGAATATTGCAAGAAGTTGTGTTTGGCCATACAGATCAGCTCTCTTTGCTTATATTGGAGTAAACAATTGTTTCATTGTCCCCAATGCCTTACAGTTATAGTACATTTTTTGCATTTGCATCATCAAGATTAATGATACTCTGTAAGTAGACTAGACTAGAAAAATATCGATGGATTATGGTGATGTGTTGTTTCTGGCTGAAAATGATTTTTAGGTATTATATGTAGTAATTATCAAAGGGAAAATTGTTAAATGTGGGAGAATCATAGTGGAGGGAATATCATAAATCAATGTAAGTCCAAGATTAATAAATGATCAATCAACAAACCTTTTCACATTAAAGTAAAGTAAAAGGGAGATTATCAATGTTGAACTTTCTTTTTTATTGGATATTTTCTTAATTTACATTTCAAATGTTATCCCCTTTCCTGTTTTCCCCCCTCCCTCGGGAAAATACTTTTCTCATCTTCCTTCCCCCTGCTTCTAAAAGGGTGTTCAGACACCCACCCACCCACTACCACCTCCCCACCCTTGATACCCTTCCACTGGGGCATCTATCGAGCCTTCATAGGATCAAAAACCTCTCCTCCCAATGGTACCTGACAAGGCCATCTTCTGCTAAATATCCAGCTGGAGCCATTTGTACTCCTTGGTTGATGGCTTAATCCCTGGGAGCTCTGGAGTGGGGTCTGGTTGATTCATATTGTTGTTCTTCCTCTGGGGTTGCAAACTCCTTCAATTCCTTCAGTCCTTTCTCTAATTTCTCTGTTGGGTACCCACACTCATTCCAATGGTTGGCTATGAGCACCTGCCTCTGTAATTGTAAAACTCTGGCAGGGCCTCTCAGGAGTCATTTCAGGCTCCTTTCAGCATGTATTTCTTGGGATCAACAATAGTGTCTGGGTTTGGTAACTGTATACGGGATGAATATCCAGGTGGAACAGTCTCTGAATGACCCTTCCTTCAGTCTCTGCTCTACATTTATCTCCACATTTACTCCTGTAAATATCTTGTTCCCCTCCTAAGAAGGACTGAAGCACCCACACTTTGGACTTCCTTCTTCTTGAGCTTCATGTGGTCATTCAATTTTATCTTGGGTATTCTGAGCTTTTGGGCTAATATCCACTTATCAATGAGTGCATACCATGTGCATTCTTTCATGGTTGGGTTACCTCACTCAGGATGATACAGATTGGAAAGGAAGAAGTCAAAATGCCACTATTTGCAGATGATATGATCATATACTTAAGTGACCCCCAAAATTCCACCAGAGAATTCCTAAAGCTGATGAATAACCTCAGAAAGTAGCTGGATATAAAATTAACTCAAACAATTCAGTAGCCTTCCTCTACTCAAAGGATAAACAGGCTGAGAAAGAAATTAGGGAAAGGACACCCTTCACAATAGCCACAAATAATAGGAAATACCTTGGTGTGATTCTAATTAAGCAAGTGAAAGATTTGTATGATAAGAATTTCAAGTCTCCAAAGAAAGAAATTAAAGAAGATCTAGGAAGATGGAAAGATCTCCCATGCTCATGGATTGGCAAGATAAGTATGGTAAAAAATGGCCATCTTGCAGAAAGCAATCTAGAGATTCAAATATGACCTGCTTAGTTCTCATGTTATTTGTATGTATTATTTGAGGGCTAAGCATTGGTTACTAGGTAACCAGTTGAGACTATTTCTCCTGCTTTCAGCATTCCACAGTTGTCTGTAACACTCTGATTTTTAGTTTAGTGGTGTTAGTTATACTTACTGTTTTATCTCATCTGCTCTTTAAAATAATCCAGACATAAAATGTAACATGAGACTAGATTGGAAAAGAGGCCTGGCTTCTAAAAGTTTAACTCAGAAAACAAAAACTCTCATAAACTCAGTAAGTTACAGGGGGTCACAACACCAAAGGCAAATTATAATAGAATTTTAATCCAAGGATGGAGAAGAACAGGTAGGAATCCCTGGGAACATGTCAGCTAGGGCCATCTTTAAAGTTGCTGCCTATCTGTAGAATACAATCCCCTAACTTTGCAGCCTTGTCTGGTCTCGGTGCGAGAGGATGGGCCTAGCCCTCCAGAGACTTGATGTGCCAGGATGGGGGGATAGTCAGGGGCCCCACTGTCTCAGAGGAGAAGGAGAGGGGATGGAGCAGAGACTGTGCGAGGGGGAGACCTGGAAGTCAGGGCAGCAATCAGGATGTAAACTGAATAAAATTATAAAAAGAAAAACAAACAGTTTTCATGTAAAAAATATTATCCCAGAAAAGTCATATTAATATAAAGTAAATATGTAAAAGGTATATTTAGAAAAACTTTCAATAAGAGAATGATAAGCATGGAGCCCAAGGTGGGTTCTGTATTCAAGGCATTTCTTAGCACTATAACAGAAGATCCCAACAGACTCAACTAAAATGGGGGAATATTAATTTTGGCTTACAGTATCAGCTTATTTAAAATAAAATACATTGAATTGTGAAGAAGGACTGATGATGGGAAGAGCTTAGTTTGAATTAGTAGGAGCATGAAGCTGGGAAGAGGCAGATAGAGCAAAATTAGAAACATGATTCAACCTTCGCTTTAAAAGTCCGATTTCCACTGGCCCATCTTTCCCTGATTTAATTTAGTTCCTTATGTGTATTCTCCTGCATTCCACTGACTTCTGGGTATAAAGTTATACCAATGCTTTTGTCAAGTCGTTGCAGGTTTGCCATCTTTTCGGGGTTGTTATGGGAGCTTTATTGATCTGTCTTGTTGGCATTATGTTTTCCCAAGTCCAGATGATTTTGAAAATTCTCTGTACATTTGTATTAGTAATCACAGTTGCTTCTTTTACCTTTCAGATGACCATGAGCAGTGATTTTCTTACCAGATCCTTAGATAGACACCAGTGCCTGTGGACCTGTGAATGAGAAGGACTAAGGTTAGACCAGGGGGCTGAGTCAGGTGCCCCAAAAGACTATCACCAAACACATGGACTGCACACTCACAGAATGGATGTGTTGCCTCTAGAATAACAGTCAACCAGGGTTAGGATGTGGTTATGGAGACACTTTTAGGTTAATAGTCAAATCTTTAGTTGGTAGTCTTTCTGGAACCTAAAGTCTTTCTGTCTTTTAAGAGAAACTTTCCTCAAGTTTATTCTCCATCAGCTTGTTGCAATCTTCTAACTGAATCTCAAACACCTTACAGATGCTCTTCTTTCATTTATTTTTGAGATGCTGGTATAATTACATCATTTCTTCCTTTATTTTTCCTCCCTTCAAACACTTCCATGCACCAATTCTTACTCTTTCTCAAATTAATGGCAGTGTTTATTGACTGTTGCTACACACTAACACACACACAACCACACACACACACACACACACACACACACACACACACACTGCTAAATATAACATACTCAGTCTGTATATGTATAATGTTACTTGTATATATGGGTTGAAGGCTGACCATGGGGTGGTCACCATACTGGTATCTCTCTCTGTGTATATAGGGTCTTCTATTCTGCCATGATTCATTGTAAAAGTGAGGATCATGTAGTTACATTCAAATGCCCAATGGTCTTTTTATTATATAATTAAAAAGTTGAAAACAACTTATCTGTTATAGAACACCTACTTTTAGTACGTCTGGCATAATTTGGCTTGCTAGAAAGACATTATATTTTCTGAGTAAGTCATATTTACCTATCCATTCTTCACATGGTTCTTCACTTGGTATTTAGTGAAGAAGCACCCATATCAGAGATAGGTTAAGGTGCTGAATATACATAAGAGAGTAAGCAAATTGCCTTGTCTTAGCTCTCTAATTTTAAGAGAAAATATATAGAAAACAAAATGAGTGAAGAAATGATAATTTATAAGACACCAGTAGAGGTAAAGTAACAGAATCAAGCAGGGTAAGAAGACAGAAACCGTTGGAAGATGTGTGTAATGAGGAGCTAGAAAGGGGGGAACTTAAAGATAGCACAGTGAGCTTGAACGCCAGCCATGGAACCATCATCAGGGTGAGCAGAAACACTAGATAGGCTAGCAAACATGAAGATGTTAAGACGATGTTTAGGAGCCAAGAGACTATCTTTGTGGAAGAGGAAAAAAGAAAAAAAAAAGCATTAGAATAGAACAGAAGCCAAAAAGGAAATACACAGAGACTATATCCAGGGCCATGCCAACCATGATTTGGAAAATATCTTTTATTTTCTGGCTGATAAAAGCTTTAGACAGTATCCAGTAAGGTATGTTATGATCTGACTTCTCCATGCATAGGCTAATGTACTTTGATACATGCCACCGAGGGAGGATTTAGCTTTCAACAGATAGGATAAGGACCCAGTCAGATCAAGGGGCAGTCAGTAGATGACCAGTTAATGAAAGCATGGTATAAATACACCATTGGGTACTATATTGCATTATAAGAAAAAAATTATTCTGGATATGAAAGTGAGTATTAAAAGAAAGATCATGTTTACTTACAATACAGCACTACAAGCTTCCTTCCCAGCACCTGTGACTTATGGATTAAGGCTGTTCTCAGTTTTGATCAGGAAAGAATCTGAAGCTAGCTGTAGTTACTGCAGACTTGTAACTGGTCAAAGAGTTGAAAATTAGTGACTGTTGAGTGCTTAGTCCTAAAATGGACAACTGTATTAAGCCTCAAAGGCTCAGGGGGCATCATGAAAATGTAGTAGGGCAGAAAAAATATATATAGGAGTGCTGTCTTCTGCTTATGATATGATTGTAACCCCTGTGAGCTTACAGTAGCAGTGACTGTACAAGTCCTGAATAAGAACATCCCATTGAGCAAATACAGAGACCCACAGCTAGATATAGGTAGAGAGTGAGAGACCTTGGAGCACTCAGCCTTAGATGAGGTGTTTCCATCAAATCCCTTGCCGCAGAGATCAGGGCACCCCGTGGAAGAGGAGGCAGTCATATTGCAAGAGACATACAAGATTGAGGAAACATACATGGAGAGAAACAAAACAAAAAACCAGCCAAACAAACAAACAAAAAAACCCCAAGGCTTTCTAAATCAACATGAACAAAGTTCAAATGAATTCACAGAGACTAAAGCAGTATACAAAATCTCTGCACGGATCTGTGCCCAGTCCTCTGTACATATTGTGGCAATTTAGTGTTTTTATGGGAGCCCTGAATGCAGGAAGAATGGGTCTCTGATTCTTGTGCCCTCCTTCATTCTCATTTCCTTCTGTTTTTCTTGTCTAACTCTGACATGATATATTTTTTTAATTTATCTTATTATATTTTATTTTGTTATATTTTATTACCATCTCTTAGAAACCTGTTCAATACTCTTGAAAGGCAGAAAGGGAGTGATCAGGATGGGATGGAAGGGGGTGAGAAACTGAAAGAATAGAGGGAAGAAAATGTAGTAAGTTCTGAGGGGACAAATATGTGAATTTAAATAAGAAGTTATCCATTAAAATAGAAAGAGCCCATCACCATTCCACAATAGGTAGTGGGTAACAAATAACTCATCCAACAAGATGCATTATAGACAGTTAAAAGTAGTGGTGGAAACGATATTTTCAGATAAGTAACTCTTCTCTCATGCTTGTGCAAGCACCCCAATTAAACACAGTGGATTGCACTCACTTCACACACACACACACACACACACACACACACACGCATTCACATGTAGAAAAGATATGAAATTTGAAGGATTTTGTGGAAGTAAGGGTTAAGAGAGGATAATGGGAGGATTTTGATCAAGGATATATATATTATATAATAATATATATATATATATATATATATATTAATAAATCTTTTCAAAATGGTGATATTTTGTTTTTCACCAGTGCAGAAGAGCACGGACTGTGCTGTTAAATGACACGAATCAGGGAGAATGATAAGCATCGCACACTCTCAACGTAGCTATGGAAATCAAAGAAGTGGAACTCACACAGTGGAGAGTGACATGATGCATGATGAACAAATGGGGCCAAAGAGATGAGGTGGTGTTGAGTTGCTCAGCAAAAGACATGCATGCAACTTGCCCATGGGAATGTTCAAGATATCTACTGTAAAACCAGTGACCTCAGTTAATGAGAAAGCATCATGCATTTGAAAATTGCTGAGTAGATTTTGGCTTTTCTTGGCACACAAAGCCGTGGATGAGTAATGAGGCTATGAATATGCTAATTTTCCTAATTTGGTCACTCCATAATGCACAAATATTTCAAAACTAGGTGTTGAAGATTATATACAGCTTGTGTCTTTCAGTAGGAAATTTTCAATGAAGGCATCTTTGTTTGCCAGAGGACATATTGAAGTATAGAGTGTGAGAAAACAGATGGATTGTTTGAGTGATAAGATATGGAAGTCTTTAGCAATGCGACAGGGTACAAGTTATGAGAAGTAATGATATTTTATGTATAATTTGAAGGGAGAGGAGGCTAGAGTATTGATAAATTGGGACAAAAGGGAAAGAATAAGACGGTAGGTAAGAAGTGAAAGAATTGGAGAGGGGCAACAGAATGGGAGGAGCACACAATGTTATAATCTATTTTGGCAATCTATTTTTAAAGAAAAATGATAGGAGTTTTCATAAGAGACCATGTATGAAATTATGGCTCTAGGAGATTTAGTGATAGGGTGGTGGAACTATATCATGACTTTGGGTCTGAAAAGTTTGTCTCATATTTATTACCCACCCTTCCTTCCTTCCTTCCTTCCTTCCTTCCTTCCTTCCTTCCTTCCTTCCTTCCTTCCTTCCTTCCTTAATTTACTTATTTTTTGACTGTGTGTGTATGTGCGCATGTATGCTTCCGCACACATGTCAAATAGTGTATATGTGTAAATACATGAACAATTTTACAGAGCTTGCTTTCTTCTTGGATATTATAGGGCTCAGCAATAGCCCCAGGATGTAAGACTTGGAAGCAATCATATTTCTCTACTGATCCTATCAGCTCTGAAATGTTCATCTTAACTGCTCAGTGAGGCACCTGTGTTGAGAGGTTGGCTTGAGAGCTGAATATAAAAGTGTGGTGCTAAGTAAAATCATACCAGGAAATATCTGGGAGTCATCATAAAGATGGTATTTCAAAGGCTTGAGATGGAATGAGTGAGTAAAGGAAAAGAGAAACTACAAGACGAGCCGTAGGCAATCAATAATTTGAACTTGAAGATATAGGAGGGAAACTTCAAAGACAGCTTCAGGAGAGCCAAAGAAGAAGGAACAAAACTAGACGAATGAAATGGTCTCATGGACAAGGAAGGAAATGTTGCAAGGAAAGCAAGCCAGTGTCATCAATCTTACTAATAACGTTTCATGACTATGGACATTTAATTGCTGGAATCAACAGCAGGGTAATCACTGGTCATTCTGGTAAACATGGTTCCAGTGAAAGAGCATCAGTAAAATTTGAATAAGGTGGGTTCAAGAGACAGCAAGAACAGAGGAACCACTAACTCTTTCAAGATTTTTCATTAAGGGTAATTGATGGAAGAAAAAAATATTGGCCCAATTACTTTATTTGTTTTTATTATTAATAATTAATCATGAAATAATGGATTTTCTTTATATTTTAAATGTGATATATATGAATACACACACACAGTGAGGCCAACCTCTGCCCCACTGAGCAGTTAAGATGGACTTTTTAGAGCTGATGATAAGTAGAGAAAGATGTATTGCCTTCAATTGCGACAAACTGGGGTTCATTGCTGAGCCCTCTAGTAGACAAGTATACATACTAGTGTAACCATATTAATATATCTATTACCCAACCTTTTAAAATTGGAAAATAGTGGTAATTTTGCACAGTGAAAAGATAAATGCCTGAGTACTTTTGACAAAAGGAGAGTGTACACATAGATTCCTAGCTATTTGGCATTTGTGATCTTGGCTAAGAACCCTGAGGACAGTTAATCCATTAAAGTTAGAATAGGACACACTTTATACCCTCTCTGAGTATACATAGGAGATGAATGTAAATGGTGACGATTTGGATGTGAGAATGGGGATGGAGAAATCACCACCTGTCTCTTGACTGGTTCCATATTTCCAATAAATTAGCAAAGATGATCACCAGCAGAAGGTGAGCAAGGAGGGAGATGTTCTGTAAATTTCAGAACATAGAAGCCATGAAAAAGAAAAGAAAAGAAATAATAAGAATGCTTTGTGTTAATCAAAAACTCAAAGAGCCCTTGGGCTGGCTCTTAGAGTTATTGACAGAAGCACATTCTAGGTGCTCGGAATGAGCCATCCTGCTCTACATGAGCCATTTGTTTCCTGTGGTTATGAACTTCTCCAGGAAGGGTTCCATAAAGCAGAATGTTTGGAAGCATGATGTTCTCACTCAGCATCTTTCAGTTCCTCTAAGCCCTCAATCCCCATCTTGAAATAAGATACTTATAGTTCTTTTGAATTGAAACTTTATTTGTTTTTAATCATTTTATTTACTTCCATTCCAAATGTTGCCCCTCATCCCAGTACCCCCTCCTGGAGTTCTTCACTTCACCCCTTCATGGTTAAAGTCTTGAGCACAAGGTATCTATATAAATACAATAAAAGCAATATACAGTAAGCCAGTAGTCAACATCAAATTAAATGGAAACTTAAACATCTCCACTAAAATTAGATACAAGCCAAGGCTGCCCTCTCTCTCCCTATCTGTGCAATATAGTACTCAAAGTTCTAGCTAGAGCAATTAGACAACTACAAGAGATTAAAAGGATACACATTAGAAAGGAAGAATTCAAAGTACCACTATGTATGATGGTTTGATAGAACACATACGTTACCCCCAAAATTCTACCAGAAAACTCCTACAGCTGATAAACACCCTCAGCAAAGTGGTTGGATATAAAACTAACTAACTCAAATAAATCAGTAGCCTTCCTTTATACAAATGATAAATGGGCTGAGAAAGAAATTAGGCCTCATAATAGACACAATAATATAAAATATATTGATGTATCTCTAATCAAGCCAGTGAAAGATCTGCATGAATTGAAACTTTTTTTTATACAGGACTGGTAAAAAAGTTCACTAAGTGAAATTAGTCAAACCCCAAGTCTATATTACATTTCAAAGAACTTTTATACAGCTAGGTTAGCCATTCTGAAGTCATGGAACTTTTTGTCTTTTCTATATTTGTATTTGCTGTTCAAACTGGATTTTTATACTTTTTTTAAAAAAAATTATTAGATATTTTCTTCATTTACATTTCAAATGCTATCCTGAAATCCCCCTATACACTCTCCCCGCCCTGCTCCCCAACCCATCCACTCCCGCTTCCTGGATTTTTGTACTTTTACTATCAAGTTTATTTTTATACATTTATATGCCACAAAGAGAGGGAAATATCTAGATTAAAGTAGAAAACTGTTAGCTTTACATTCTTTTTTCATGACTCAAGCATCTATCGCCTACACGCAGTCTCTCCTAATTACCTAGTATTTTACTTTCTGCATTCTCCTGTCTGCATACTGCAATTTACCTATATAAAGTCTACTTTTATGCATATATGTTATAGGTTAACATCCCCATCTAAGGGAGAACATTCATTTTTCTCCAAGATTGTAGAACTTGCTTAACATTATACATTCTAAGTTTGCCTGAACTAATAAATAAACACATTAATTAGTTAATTAAATCAATGTTCTGAAACTGTGTAGACTGCACAAATGAGTTGGAACCTGATTATAACCAGGAGGCATCAACTTTGGAAATACCGCTTTGCTTTGTGTTTCTCTTTTCAAGATCCATATTCAAATCCATAAGACCATTTTGTGCCATGGAGTTTGTTAGAAACTCAATTCAAGACCTCATGTTAAATCTCTTTTTTTTTTTTGTTATTTTTTAATTAGGTATTTTCTTTATTTACATTTCAAATGCTATCCGGAAAGTTCCCTATACCCTCCCCCTGCCCCTGCTCCCCTCCCCACCCACTCCCATTTCTTGGCCCTGGCCTTCCCCTGTGCTGGGTCATATAAAGTTTTCAAGACCAAGGGGCCTCTCTTCCCAATGATGGCCGCTAGAGACACGAGCTCAGGGGGTACTGGTTAGTTCATATTGTTGTTCCACCTATAGGGTTGCAGACTCCTTCAGCTCCTTGGGTACTTTCTCTAGCTCCTCCATTGGGGACCCTGTGTTCCATCCAATAGAGGACTGTGAGCATCCACTTCTGTGTTTGCCAGGCACTGGCATAGCCTCACAAGAGGCTGCTGTATCAGGGTCCCTTCAGCATGTTAAATCTTTACACTTCTTCTTACTTGGTTTTCCATTAGGACTCAAGTCTATAAATGTCGTTTTGAATATAGTTTTAGTCCTAGAATAGGGCAACAGGTGGTGTGTACGGTGTAAACACCAATCACTGGGGTAAGCTCCTTTTAACACATTCCTTAATTGAATTTTATATGCCATTCGTGAGAGATACATGTTGCTCATTCATTACAGATGAAGATACGGTGCCAGAAAGACATCAAATTACTGTCCAGATAGATGTTCAGTCATGAAATAACAGAATACAAAACAGTGATACAAACTCATACATGGGATTATTTAAGCTGTTTTAGAGAAACCACTACAGATAAACAGCTATGTTTTTGTAATTTAGTGAAAGATGTCAAATCATAACTCATGGCTTCTGGTACTGAGTGCATATCCTGATAACCTGATAACTATTTTTGTCAAATCTTGAGCTTCCCCAGATCTTTAACCACCAGGATTACTATCTTTTAACTCTTTTGGCTAATACCCAGATATTTATGCATTATTATAGGATTGTTCTATTTTCAGAATCTAGAATCATCCAAATCAAATTGAGAAACATTAAAGAGAGTGTTTAGCTCAGTTGCCTTTTTTGTATGAGGTCCTGCGTTTCTTTGATCCATAGAACTACACTAATCAGGCTTTGGTAGCACAGGTCTCAAGTTCCAGTACTCAGAAAACCTCAAGAATTAGAGTCAGGAGAATTAGAAGTTCAGGAACACCTTTGGCCACACAATGATTTCAAGGCTATCCTGGGATACATGACACCCTATCTGGCATCTCTGTACTCCTCAGTGTCACCTCATTTTAATCATTTTATTCTGTCATGACCATTTACAAATAAGAACAATGGAAATCTCCATCATCCCACCCTCTCCTCATCATATGCACACACATTTTATATATGATTTTAAAAATAAAGATCAAAGGCAATTTCCACTTCCAAGAAACCTTTGCAGCTTCTTCCAACTTTCAGCCTCCCATCAAATCCCAAGTCTTCAGTGATCTGACTCGTCAGACTGCTGAATCAAATCACTCATGTTTTTGCTCTCTTCCCTCAAGCATCATCAGCCTTCCTCTTTGCATGGAATCACACTTCTTTTGCTTGACAAACACAAGCTGTCAGCTCACTGTGCACAGCTGCAGCAGATGAAAGCATCTGGCATGTAACATATGGAATTTAATAGCCTGATATTTACATGGATAGAAACTGTTGTTGCTCCAGACTACAGGAAATCTTTTGTACCAGGTCTAAAGGCAAAAATATTCAGACAACCTCTTGTTCTTAGCACTTTGGCTACTTCTATGTTTGTCTATTGATGGCTGTCCACTGCCAGGAGAAGCTTCTGTGAGCAAAGCTGAGATCAATTAGCAATATATATGCATAAAAATTATATATACATGAATATAATATATGCATAATAAATATATTCATAAATATTTAGGAGGCAATTTGACACCTATTCGCAAACTAATGTTCTACCTTTGGGCCTATGATTTCCATGGCCTGAAACCTTTGATTTATGCTAGAGGACTGGAACTAAAGTTGTGTCTTGAGAGGAGTCATCAAATTCAATCAGAAATTAGTTATCTACCTTATAACAATACACTATTGCACATCTTGTCTGGGAGGATGGTATTGCAGCAATTGGGGTCCAACACTGAGGATGACCATTGATGTCTTTCCTACGGTATCAACCTGCATGGTACTTTTTGTCACTGTAAAATGTAGACAGCAGGCAGAAAGACTTTCAGTTAGGTTGAGATTGATTTCTGTTGTTCCTGCAGCCAAAGTGTTTGGTGTCTTCAGCAATAGGGTCTTACCGTGTATTATGGTGGATAACCAAGGGACATGGCAATATTCCTTTCTGTTTACAAGTCCTCTGAAGATTCCTTAACCAAGACTTTATAAAGAGCTATCTCTTGTCTTAAACTGCAATTTTCATTTAACAACCTATATTTTTGGTCAAAGGGAATTATGCTCTTCATTTTCTCCACCTGCTACTCATAAACCTGGATCCTAACCTAAGAACAATTCAGACAGTAACTGAGCACAGTTCTGCAATCACTGGTGGTTTCCAGACAGATTGACCTACTTGATGTAGAGGGTCTCATTCCAGAATGTTGGGGAGTTTGCAACTGTCTGTTGATTTTTGAATATACTTTCGCCGAAAGCTACCTGATTATTGGTTTGTAGAGCAAATTTATACTCAGCCATCTTGGGACCCTTCACCAACCCACACGATAGTGCTGTCTCCAGCAGCAAGCAGCAGTATTCATCTTTTTTTTTTTTTTAATTTTAATTTTAAATTTTTTCTCCTTTTACCATCCAGCTTCTTTTTTTATTAGATAGTTTCTTCATTTACATTTCAAATGCTATCCCAAAAGTCTCCTATACCCTCCCCCTGCCCTGCTCCCCAACCCACCCACTCCTGCTTCCTAGACCCGGCATTCCCCTGTACTGGGGTTAATGATCTTCTCCAGGA
>NC_034595.1:18829730-18837754 GCF_900095145.1 Mus pahari | reverse complement strand
TTTTGTGTCTTTATGAGATTTCTCAGTGTGAAAATCAGTGGCTCTTTGCATCCGTATCTGTTCCTGTGTATTTTCTTGGACTCCTCTTTTGCTTTTGTTTATTAAGCCCTAATACTATGTGCTTGTTTTGTTTTACATTATTATGTTATATTATATTATATTATACTTTATTCTTTTCCCTTAGGAGCCTCTTAGTTTTCTAGTGAGAGGCAGAAACTGAGTAGATCTGAATGGGAGGTAGGAAGGAACTGGGTGGAATAGATTGAGAGAAAACCATAGTTAGGATATATATAAACAATCTATTTTTAATAAAAGGAAATAAATAAAGCAAAGAGTGTAAATTGGAAGCATGGTCAGGCTATATAATCTCAAAGCCTATGTCAGCTTACATACTTCCTCCAACAGGGCTATATATACTGCATAAGCCTCCCCAGTAGCAGTGTTGAACATTCTACTTGCTAACTTTCATAGAGTCATTTCTTGACTGTCATGCAAAATGTATTTACTTCAAAATTTTAAGTCCCCTTAAACCTCCCCTAACAGCAATACCAACTGGGGAGAGCCTTCTGGTGATATTCCTTTTTCAGACCTCTGCTACATACCATGTGCCTTTTACCATCCTTCTACTTATTTTTCTTTGTCAGTTGAGTTGTGAGATAGTAGGCTTCCACATGGGTTTTTAGATTCTCCCTCTTTGGATTATTCATTTCCTTTGCCCTCTATCTCCCTGATAAGCCCATGTTCCTCACTGCTTGTGCCCTTTTTGGCTCTAATAATCCACCTCACTAGTTTCAGGCCTAAATGGAAGACTTTTCTTACCCTATGGACAGAAAGGCTCAGGAAACAGCTCCAAAGAGGGGTCAAAAGGGATGTAAATGTGGAAGATGAAAAGAGTGTTCTGAAATTCTGTCTTTGGGATGTGACATAGCTATGCCAATTGTGAACTCACAGAAGTCATGGTTATTGTCATGACAGTAAGTCCACCCTAAATTCTTGGGTGGATAGAATAAATAGTCTCCAGAGCCTTTCCTTTACTGAGAAGTTATTGGCAGTAGATAGTTAGAGGAGAAGAAATAGTCATTTTTAAAATGTGGTCACTGGTACATTTCTCACATTCCAGTGTGTGGTCCTACACACATGCACACTGATATTTAGTCATAGTTATTTGCTTTATATTTAGGCTAATCATTTGCTATCACTTTTAGTTGTTCATATCATTATGGTTTTGACCATTGAATAATCTTTCATTTGGCACATGCATCCCTTTAGTATACTTACAATATCACAATGAGATTTGCTTGTTTGATTGATGCTCAAGCACTTCCTTGGAACTCAATCATACTGGAGGTTCATCTACCATATCTCTTGCCCTAGTCTTTGAGTCAGTCAATTATTTCTTTTGATTGGGCTCATGGTACTGTCCTCAATAGCTATTGAACTTGGACTCAAGGGTTAATTATTCATACTTAGAAAGTATGTATATAAATAATAATATAAATTATGATTACATTTTATTATAATCTTTATCATTTTGAATTCAATTATTTACTGTTGAAATTTAATCTATTGTTTCCTGCACATATTTGCTAAGCACTTGTGTGGTAGCTAAGTATTGAGAAAAGAGATATGGAGGGTATTACAGTTTATAAGGTTCACTTACCCTATGTCCTTTCTTTTCCACTACCTCTGGTGAGTGGTGGACTACAGGGGTGGTAAAAATATTTAAGAACCATAGTTAAAAATATTTTTTTTTTAAAAAAATTAAAGTCGCAGTTGAAAAAAGGAGATTTTGAATATAGTTTGTCAGAATGAATTTTCTGCTGTACTTGGTATCTGCTGAGGTTGGCTCAAGTAATTTGCATTCACCTGCCTTATAATTGGCACTGGCCTTTTGACTGAAAGTTCATGTAGAATTATCAGTCAAGTCACACTTTAATGCACATCACAAATATACGCACCTAAGCTTGTTTACAGAGTGGATATTAATTTACAAAAAGACGCATGTCAATATATAAAGGTGTAAACAAAAGTATTATAACATTATTCCTGGAGACTGAGCAACAATTCTGACCCATTCTAATGACCAAAACAAATCACAGAACCAACCAGCAGAACATGAGAAAACTATTACTTATTTATAAGAGAATGACAAGGTGACATTTGAAGATACCAACCCCTTGGGAGATATTATTCTGACCAAATGTAATTTGAATGACTGATATATACAATTCTAATCTGCTTGTAGCCTCACTATGTGCATCACTGTTTTAGTTTACAAAGATTTCCATTCTTTGGCTACATACAACCATATTGTCCATTCCTCCAAGCCTTTTAAATATCGTGTTAAAACCTGAGTCAAAGGGAAAAAATGAACTTTGTATTTGTCACACAACAGCTGTCACTCTTGGCTTAATTCTTAACTTCCTAAAACAAGTGACCTAATGTGTAAAGTTAAACAGTCACTATATTGTTGGTGGCCTTGAAAACAAAACCATGCATTTAGTACAAATTGTTCCCTGATATGCTTTATATTAGCTGCAGATCCTGGTTTTTCTATGTTTCTTATGTTCTGTGTTACCTCACCCCGTAGTTTGTTCTGTGTATAATCTTTTTTTGTAATTCTTAATAATCTGAGGCTTAAGAATGGAAATCCTTACCTTACAGAGAAAAAAGCGTGTCATCAATACAAAGTAAAATAAGCAATTGGTAATAACACACAGGTAAAATCTGAATTTAACTCAAAGCGTATGATCCAAAAGAATACAGATAATTATTTCTTATCTAGAAATTTATATTAGATAATGCCATTAGTTTTCACACAGCTGAACTAGCTGATTGAACTTAGAGGGGGTCACATCCATTTTGGGTCCCAGATTCGTACTTACTAGTTCTAGATATTTAGAAATTATGTAGATTTGTGAATTAGCAAAAAAACTAAATTGATGAAGAACAATTTAAAATCTTATGATTTTATTTTTGTGACTGGGTCAAAATTCTAAAGCAGCCAAATGCATTTTCTTAAAAAAAGGTAAATTTCTAAATAAAATCTTCCTGTAAGATAGGTCATCTAAAATTATGGTTTTCAGTGTCCAGGACAGCACAATAGTGTTAAAGATACAAATTAGTGGTGGCAATTTCAAACCCATCTCTATGTTACTTGTATAAGTGCACACACTTATCATTTATTAGTATTTAGAAATGATTAAAAGTAATATAGTTGGCAAAAAATACCAAAACCAAAGCAAAATGAACACACAAAGCCCAGAAAATTCCAGAATCTGTAGTGTTTGCCAGCTAGTCCTGGTCATGAATTTGTTTGTTTTGATTGAATTGGTTCTTTTGACAGGTAGAGATTATAGAAAAAGACAGACACAGAAAGAGACACAAAGAGATAGCATGGAGCTAGGAGGAGCTGAGAAAAGTTGGGGAAGAGAAAGAATAGTATCAAAATATATTGGATAGAAATTGTTTCTTAAAATAAAAATAACCATATAAAAAGAAGTATAGATATTATTGCTTTGATAATAATAAAAGCAAGAAACAAAAATGAAGCAAACTATTTCTCTTGCAATTATCATCAAAATTCTATATAACGTATTTTTCCATACTTTTAATGAAAGAATGTAAAAATTTATATGTTGAAAACAGATTTAACAAAGATTACTTTACCATGGTATTGGAAAACATCATAGGTTAGAATTTCAAAACTCTTACCAATTTAAGTTACAATGCACATCTGCTCTCCTCACTCGGAGGAAATTTTACTGTGGCAAGAAAACTGTGAGTTTGAGACCAGTCTGTGCTGCAGAGTGAAACTATCTCAAAACCACGAAGCAAACATAATCAAAATTAATTTAAAGCTTTCCAAATTTGAAACTGATCATATTCAACATAGATGTCTTCAAAAATCAACACACCTCTCTTTTTGTTTTTTTTTTGTTTTTTTTTTGTTTTTGTTTTGTTTTGTCTAGAAAATGTCAAGCTGATGTAAATTCCATGGGAATTGAAGGAACTGAAGATGTCTGAAGCAATCTTGAGAATGGAGAAAAGAGATGGATGAGTGACATCTGTGGTGCTAGCATGCAGGTTTGGAGCAGTTGCTAATCTATATAGAATCTTTCTCTCCCACCATACACCAAACAAACTATATTGAATACTTTTCTCCTTGCTGTGCAAAGTACTCAAACAGAAACAACTTGAGAAAGGCTGCTCTTCTAGCTACAGTTCCATGGAGTAGGGTCTGTTATACTGATGAAGACATGGTGGCAGGAGCTGACTTGTGACAAGAAATCAAGAGAAAAGTAGAGTTAGAGGAATGCTTGTCCTCAGATTGGCTTCTCCCTTTGATTTGTCCCAGGGTCCTAACATATAAAATGGAGCTGTCTACATTTAGAGTGGAGCCACATCTCTTTTTTTTTGTTTGTTTTCAATCCAAAAAATTCTTCATAGGTATCTCACAGAATCTGCATTCAGAGTAATTCTAGAGTCTGCCAATTTGACATATATATATATATATATATATATATATATATATATATATATATATCAACTAGAGAGTATAGATGTAAATGGCAATTTTAAAACTAAAAAATATTAGAAGACAGAAGACAATATATTGTAAATATTCATGACCTGGGTTTGACAAAATCTTCTTCTTCTTCTTCTTCTTCTTCTTCTTCTTCTTCTTCTTCTTCTTCTTCTTCTTCTTCTTCTTCTTCTTCAGGTTGTAGGAACACATTTTATGTTGTTAATTTTAAACAATTTTTTATTAGATATTTTCTTCATTTGCATTTCAAATGCCATCCCAAAAGTCCCCTATACCCATCTTCTTAAAGAAAAACATGTATATTGAATTGTAGCAAATTGGATTTTAGCAAAATAGAATCAATCTATAAGACCCTGATGTTTTAAAACCAGTCACAAAAGGAAAATATATCCCAACAAGTATAAATTATATAGAGGTAAAGGATGGGTATTTGTGTATAAAGATCTCTTACAATGCATCAGTAATAAAATTATCCAACATGGAGAAAAATGTAAAAAGCAATTTCAGCAAAATATTAATAAGTACACATGAAAATGCATAAACACTCAAAGAAACCCTCAGCATCACTAGTCATTAGAATAATTTTCATCAAATAATAAGCAGTTAACATCTCTATGGGTTGGTTAGAATAAAGTGGGTTATAATAAATATTATTGATATGTGCCACACATTTATTGATAAGAACTCATGTTATTCATTTAACTCTGGGAAACGATCTATTTCTATATCTCTTACATCTAGAGTTACTATATGAGCTGGGAACTACCTTCTTAGACTCAAAACAGTTTAAATATTTGACAACAAAACACTTCTAAACAAATGTTCATAGCAACATTATTTGGAATAATCAAAATAATTAGAGATAGCAGAAACATCCACCAGCTAATCAACATAAATAAAATATGTCTTATCTGAATATTAGAAAACCATAAGTTATTAAAAGGAATAAAGCTATGATACACTGCTTCATGGATAAGTCAGGAAAACATCAGACTAGATGAAGGAAGCAAAACTCCCATCCGTTGTAAGATGTTATTTTTTAAAATTATCTTTAATCATTTTTTATAAACCAGTCACTATCCCCGTCCTGGTTGCCCTCTGGCAGTTCCTCATCCCATTCCTCTCCCCATCCCCTGTCTTCAAGTGAATGTCCCCAGCCCATCTCCAACCCCAAAAAGCCTACCCACCCCCTAGAGCCTCAAGTCTTTCAAGAGTTAGGTGCATCTTCTCTCACTGAGGCCATATCAGGCAGTCCTCTGCTGTATATGTGTCCAGGGCATCTTACCAGCTAGTGTATGCTGCCTGGTTGTTGTCTCACTGTCTGTGAGATCTCTGGGGTCCAGGTTAGTTGAGATTGCTTGTCTTTTTATGGGGTCACCCTCCTCCACAACTTCTTCTAGGTTTTTCCTAATTCAACCACAGGTGTTCCTGGCTTCTGTCTATTGGTTGAGTGGCATCTGCATCTGTCTCATTCAGCTGCTTGTTGGGCCTGAAATGCCTAGAATTTGACCATCATTAAAGATAGAATAAATATTAGATTGGGTCTAAGATAAAGAGTTGGAAGAAATAGTAACTGTTAATAATTGAGTAATGGAATATTCTATAATTAAATGGTTAGCAACTATAAATTAAATAAACAAAGTTTTACATTTCAAGTGTGTATATTGAATGATGCAAAAATAATGTATCAGGAAGCTGATAAAATAATAGTAATATGTTGTGCAGTTGGCTCAAAGGTTAAAGCACTTGCTGAGCAGGCAAACAGACTATGATTTAGTTCCCTAACACCTCTGAGGCCAGGTAGGCAAGGAGTGACTACCTATGGACATCGAGGTTCTTTCTTTTGTTTTTTGGTTTTTTGTTTTTGTCTTTTTGTCTCTCTCTCTCTCTCTCTCTCTCTCTCTCTCTCTCTCTCTCTCTCTCTCTCTCTTTCTTTTTGTCTGTCTTTTTGCCTTTCTTTGTAATTGAGAACAATGCAGCACAAGAGTTAAGAGATTTCATATCAATCAAGCAAGATTAGATCTCTTTGCTTTTAGTCCATAGCAAGCAGACTATGAAGAACAGTCTTACCAGTGAGCTCTCAGTTTTATTGAAGAACCTTGTCTCTAAAAATGAGGTGAAAGAGTAAAGAAGATTCATGACATCAAACTGGGACTTCCACATATATGCATACCCATGTATATTCATCTTTCTACACATATTATGCTCACACATTCAAGAATGCATATGCATATACACACTGTATCCACACCACATCCACATTCACAAGACAGAAAGGAAAAGAAAAAATATTTCAAATGTTATCTGCCTTCCTGGTTTCCCCTCCATAAACCTTCTATTCCCTTCTACCCCCTGCTTCTATGAGGGTGCTCCATCACCCACCTACT
Source organism: Mus pahari (assembly GCF_900095145.1). Lineage (NCBI taxonomy): Eukaryota > Metazoa > Chordata > Mammalia > Rodentia > Muridae > Mus > Mus pahari. Next base: position 18,830,821 of record NC_034595.1, on the reverse strand, counting down.
TGCTTCAGTGCTCTAGCATTCCACTATGCTGGGTGATTGATCCTCCACAGGACCAAGGGCCTCCCCTCCCATTGATGCCAGATAAGGCAATCCTCTGCTAAATATGCAGCTGGGGTCATGGGTTCCAACATGTGTATTCTTTGGTTGTGTGGTTTAGGGTCTGAGAGCTCTGGGGAGTCTGATTGGTTGATATTGTTGTTCTTCCTATGGGGTTGCAAACCCCTTCAGCTCCTTCAGTCCTTCCCCTAACTACTTCATTGGGGTCCCTGTACTCATTCCAATGGTTGGCTGAGTGAATCCTTGTCTGTATTTGTGAGGCTCTGGAAAAGCCTCTAAAGTGACAGCTATACCAACTGATGTAGCCTTATTTACAAACCCATTGTATGACACTACCGTGTCTTTAATTAAAGAATTTACTATCATCATCATCATCATCATCATCATCATCATCATCATAATCATCATGTGCCTGTGTGACTGTATAAGCATGGACATGGGTGTGTATGTCACAGTGCACATGTAGAGGTAAGAGAAAAGACTGTAGGAGTTAATTTTCTCCCTCCATCATGGGCTCTGAGGGTTGAACTCAGGTCATCAGGCACTTTTACCAGGAGTCATATCAATGGTCTGTATTTTCACGTTAAAGATAAAGAATATGAGACGTTGGGTATCTGTCAAGGTTACTTGAGCAGAGGTGTCTGGGGTTACAATTTTGATTGAACGATATAAAATCTCTAATGTTTAACAATTAATCTGCATCACTCTGATCAGCCACGCAAAAAGAAAAAGAAAGAGACCCTCAATGTCTCTTCCTGTCCCTCTTATCAACCCTGCTTCTCCTATATGCCCTCTTCATGAGTGACTTGTGATGGAAGTTCTTGATCCATATGACTATCGCTGCCTTAGTCACTGTTGTATTGCTATGAAAGAACATCATGGCCATGGCAATAATTATGCAGGAAAGTAATTATCAGAGTGCTGGCTTACGGTTTCAGAGGAATGGTCTATTGTCATCAACGTGGGAAGCATACAAGCAGGCATGGTGCTGGAGAAGTAGGTGAAAGTTGTGTCAAGGCACATAAGCGCGCGGG
>NC_034595.1:18827167-18829443 GCF_900095145.1 Mus pahari | reverse complement strand
GGGGAGAGGGGAGAGAGGGGAGAGGGGAGAGGCTGGGTTTGGTTTGGGGTTTGGAATTCTAAAAACCCATTTCCAATGCCATACTTTCTCCAGCAAGGCCATACCTTCTAATACTTCTTAGGTAGTATCACTGCCTGGTGAATAAACTTTCAAATATATGAGCCTATGAGGGCCATTCTTACTCAAATTACCACAGTCATCAACATTATAAAACCTTATTAAAATTAGCCATAGATATTTCCTAACTCTAAGTGACTATAAAATTTGTGTCTTCTTTTAATTTGGGGTAGGCTGGACAATTCATTTTATTTATTATTAGGATACAGATAATACTTTAGCATGAGAGGGCAGTGATAAACTCAGATAACTCAGAGTTAAAGATACTTAAGTCATCAGATTCATTATTTAGATCATGACTCCATCTTTACTAGCAGCACATTATTCAGCTCGTTATTTCTCTGAATCTCAACATCATTGTCTTAATTTGAGCAAAAAAGTAAATCTACTAATAATGTAATGGCACTGCAATTGGGGTTAACAGGTATATACAGTTACCAGAATATGAAATAACTCAGTCTCAAGAATATCAAAGCCTTTCTTCATCCTGATCCTTAGAGCCCACCATAATGTAGCTTTACCAGCGTGCTTTGGAGGCTCTCAGTGTCCATCCTACCTAGTGCATAAAAAGCTCTCTTTTTTCCAAGCCCAGAAAGCTTGTGAAAGTGGCCAACTTAAGCCAGATTAAAAACCTGAGGCAAAAACTTGCTACAACTAGGAAAAAGAGTGTATGACAGGAGTTGGCTTAGTCTCCTAGCTTCTCTAGAGAAATTAGAGCGGCTAAGATGTTTAAATCCCCAGCCAAAACTCATGATTTAATTTGATTTTATAGTTCCAAGGATTTCCTTGTTGTGGTTTCCCTATATCATATACAGAGCTATCCTTTCTCCCCCTGTGGAGAAGAAAGCCAGTCAGTGTGAACGTGTGTTGGCAGATCTTTCATGTGGTCTTGCTAGGCAGCCCCATCTGCAGAGAAACTCAGGCATAATGACTGGAGACAGGATACAGGTTGAGCTCTGTGTTGCTACACTGATAGCATTCTGAGCCCTCTTTTGCATACTGATTCCAGTACTTTATTCTCCAATCATCTTCTAGTTCCCTGTCTATTTAGCCATATACTACATGGAAATAACAGTCTACATGTGTCTTCATTGTTGTAGTAGTGTGGGAGCCGATGACTGATACTGCCATGATCTTCAGTTAATGACTGTTGGCCTCTACTAGAAAATAAATGAAGAGAAATAGCATGCATTTGATCTTGATTCAGCTCTGCTGACCTCATCCCCATCATTCTGGACAAAAAAAGATTGAGGGGATTGAGTATGCAGAAGGAATAAGCTTTGTCTCTTTGCCCAAGCAGAAATCCTATCCCACCTCTTGGTTTGTCCTATTTGTTTTGTAGTCAGCTCTAGAATTGCAGGCTATTAAGGACAGATGGCAAAGCTGAGATGACTTAGTTCTACTCACAATTAGGTAAACAAGAAGGTGAGAACAGGGACTTATCTGCTGAAGAACACACATCAAATAAATTGTGGACTCTAGATTGGGTATTTGACGATATTACATTGCTTCTAGGAAAGATTCAAGGACTACTGTGAATGAAACAATTCTAAAGGATAAGAGATGTCTGAAGTGGACACAATGAGAAGACCAAACCTATGGATAATAGGTATAGACAAGAAGGAAGATTTCCAATTTAAAGGGCCAGTAAATATCTTCAATAAAATTATAGAAGAAAGAAAGAAAGAAAAAAAAAGAGATGTCTGAAGAACACCTTTTATTTCTCCTGAGGAAAATAAAATGTGAACATGAGGCAGAAGCTGCCTGTTGTACCTTCCTGGACTTCCCAGGAGAGGTGGATAGGGTATAGGTAGAAAACAGAATAAACAAAAGCCATATTTAACTAGAAATTAAATGACTTCAGAGCAGACTCTGAATGCTTTTCTGGCAGTTAATTATTGCCACAAAATGAGATTTGAAAAGTGATTCTTCCCCCCAGAAGACGACAAAGGATTGTCAGAGTCAGTGGACTTGAGGACACCATGAGAACATGATCTACAGAATCAACTAAGCAGGGCTTACAGGAGCTCACAGAAACTGAAGTTAAAATCATGTAACCTATGGTACTGGCACAGTGACAGACAAGTAGATCAATGGAATAGAATTGAAGATCCAGAAATGAATCCACACACCTATGGTCACTTGATCTTTGACAAGGG
>NC_034595.1:18810002-18825852 GCF_900095145.1 Mus pahari | reverse complement strand
GGAGTGGGTGGGTAGGGGAACAGAGGTGGGGGGAGGGGTATGGGAATCTTTCGGGATAGCATTTGAAATGTAAATAAAGAAAATAATAATAAAAAAAAAATCATGTAACCTGTAGGAATCTGAGCTATCCCTCTTAATATATGCTATGATTGGTTAGCTTGGCGTCCTTGCAAGACTCCTAAGAGTGGGCGTGAGGGTATCTCTGAGTCTTTTGCCTGCTCTTGAGACCCTTTTTCTTTTACTGGGTTGCTTCACTCAGCCTTGGTATGAGGGTATGCTATTAGTCTTATTTTAACTTGTTAGGCCCATTTGGTTGATACCCCTGGGAGGCCTGCTCTTTATTGAAAGGAACAAAGGAAGAGTGGATTTGGGGGAGAGGTGAGTGGGGTGCAGGGACTGGGAGGAGTAGAGGGGAAAGAGGCTTTGCTTGGGATATAATGTTTAAGAGAAAAACAAAATAAAAGTAAGTAATTAAAAAACAATTCAGACTTAACTAACTTAGTCCAAATTAGAGATGACTGTCTGTAGCATCTAATTTCAAAGTATCATTCAAATTAATTGAGCTTAAACGTTTATAAGAGATGTTAATTGTGTAGATTTCAGAGACATTGTATACAGTAAGTTATTTTTGAATGTCAATACATAGGAAAGAACAAATGAAGAACGGAAGAGTAAAAAGAAAAAGAAAGGTGGTTGTTGATTAATTTTAGATTCCTAAGTCTTAGATATCTAATTCTAATATCTAATAAATGGATATTCTTTATCCAGTTTAGAAGAACTTCTGAAATCTATCCATCATCTTACTTTACTAAGAATGCTTGAGCACTGGGTAGTTATCACAAGAGAGAATATGAGAGACAATTTCTTTCCAAAATTGTACACTTTAATTCACATACTATGCTGGTCATACGTAAACTTTCCTGGTTGTTCATTTGTTTTGGCTCCAGTGAATGGAATTACTTAGTACAAAGACATCTGCCATTAGCCATCTGTCCAGCCTCAACATCTACCCTCAATATGTTAGTGTTTCTGCAGTCTTGACCTCCACACATAAGACAGCAAGTGGCATATTGATCATTGGTTTGTCTCATTATATTCCCGAGTTTGTAATGAATTCTTTAAGAAAATGGTGAGGAATTATTTTGAATTTATTATTACTTACAATAATCACAGCTTAGTCCTTAGAAAATGAAGGCGCTTATGGCAATACCAAAACATGGGTGGGCCATGTCACCAAAGGAGGGTAGACCATGGGAAATGTAACTTGAGTGGAACCTAGACAGCATAACTAATATAACCGAGTCCGTAAATGATAGTTTTGTAATGAAATAGAAAAGTGATTAACATTTATTCTTAATTTCTAACTTCTACATATCTTAATGTGTTTTAGACTCCAGCCATTTTCTGCATGGTTCATGCTGATATGTCTTTACAAATGAGAAGCATCATCCATAAACATCATCTCCATATGAGCTCCCATACAGTTAAGAACTCATTTTGATTTCAGTATCTCTGTATCCTAAAACTTGTTGTCCAGGCCAACACATTGTGAGAATGATTCCTTGGTCATAAGACTGAAAAATTATAAATGTAGAAACTGAACAGTGGTCAAAAGTACTTGTGTGTAAATGTGTGTCAATTGGTCCCACAGGGATGAAGTCATTCTTTTTATTGTAAAGTCTCAAAAGGCTTTATTTTCTCAAGCTCTTATACTTGGTCTTAATTGACTCCTCCCACTTCATTCCTACCCATCTCCCTTTTATTTCCCATTTTACATTTTACAGCATTACTTTTGGGGTTTTAGTTCCTATTGTCTCATATATATATCCATAGAAAATGAAGGCACTTATGGCAATGTCAAAACATGAGTGGGCCATCTGTTTCTGTGTATGCCTGCATGACAAAATAAAACATCAAATAGGAGTCATCAGATCACATTATAGATGATTATGAGCCACCAAGTGGTTGTTGGGAATTGTACTGAGGACCTCTGGATAAGCATTCGGTGCTTAAGTGCTGAGCTATCTCTCCTGACCTAGTTTTTATTCTTTGACTATGTTAATGTTGTTCCTGACTCTGTTCTATCACATGCCTAACATGATTATTTCCTTCTATCATTTAGTTTAGTTCCTATTTTAATAATGTGTATATTTGGTCAACCAGATACCGATGGTGGCACCAATGTTCTTTTTATGTTTTGTGTTCTATTTATCCTATTCAAATTAATTGTTTAACTTGCATATTTTGTCTGTTCTTCACCAAACTCCTCTACAGATATTAGTAATATGAGAGTGGGGCTTTTTTCTCCTCTCTTCTCTCTTCTTTTCTCTCCTTATGACCACTTGGAACATCTTCTGGGTATATGCCCAGGAGAGTAATTGCTGGATCTTCCTGTAGTTCTTTGTCCAGTTTTCTGAGGAACTGCCAGACTGATTTCCAGAGTGGTTGTACCAGCTTGCAATCTCACCAACAATGGAGGAGTGCCCCTCTTTCTCCACATCCTCCCCAGCATCTGCTGTCACCTGAATTTTTGATCTTAGCCTTTCTGACTGATGTGAGGCGGAATCTCAGGGTTGCTTTGATTTGCATTTCCCTGATGATTAAGGATGTTGAACATTTTTTCAGGTGCTTCTCAGCCTTTAGGTATTCCTCAGTTGAGAATTCTTTGTTTAGCTCTGTACCTCATTTTTTAATGGGGTTATTTGATTTTCTGGAGTCTATCTTCTTGAGTTTTTATATATATATAAAAACTCAAGAAGATAGTCCTCCATCTGATTTAGGATTGGTAAAGACCCTTACCCAATCTGTTGGTGGCCTTTTTGTCTTATTGACAGTGTCTTTTGCCTTACATAAGCTTTGCAGTTTTATGAGGTCCCATTTGTCAATTCTTGCTGTTCTGTTTAGGAATTTTTCCCCTGTGCCCTTATCTTCGAGCCTTTTGTCCATTTTCTCCCTCTACATGTTTCAGTGTCTCTGGTTTTACGTGAAGTTCCCTGATCCATGTAGACTTGACCTTTGTACAAGAGATAAGAATGGATCGATTCGCATTCTTCTACATGATAACAGCCAGTTGTGCCAGCACCATTTGTTGAAAATGCTGTCTTTTTATCCACTGGATGCTTTTAGCTCCCTTGTCAAAGAACTTCAAGTCTCTGAAGAAAGAAATCAAGGAATACCTCAGAAGATGGAAAGATCTCCCATGCTCATGGATTGGCAGGATTAATATAGTAAAAATGGCTATCTTGCTGAAAGCAATCTACAGATTCAATGCATTCCCCATCAAAATTCCAACTCAATTCTTCAACGAATTACAAAGGGCAATTTGCAAAATCATCTGGAATAACAAAAAACCTAGGACAGCAAAAATTCTTCTCAATGATAAAAGAACCTCTGGTGGAATCACCATGCCTGACTTAAAGCTGTACTATAGAACAATTGTGATAAAAACTGCATGTTACTGGTACAGGGACAAACAGGTAGATCAATGGAATAGAATTGAAGACCCAGAAATGAACCCAGACACCCATGGTCACTTGATATTTTGTCTTTCTTTATCATTATTGTATTTTCTGATCTAGCTGCTTGGCAAATATATGTTGAATGAGAAAATGAGAGAATAAACCAACAAATAATTGTCAGCTGGCAGATAAAACTCTGAACCACCAAGCTCTGGTTTGTTCATTTTTGTATTGTACCCAACATTATGCTCTTTCTTCTGATTTTCATTACCTTTCTTGTCAGAAACAACAACTTGATCATCAAATGTTTTCATTCTTTTCTTATTTTGTGTCTGACTAGGAAATCATGACATTACAGAGGTCAACTGTCTTATGTCCCAGTGATGCTCAATTCTTTATACATACTCCAATGCACCCCACCTTTATCTTTTACTCAACCTGGGCCCCTTTTCCTCTTGTCTACCACATCCTATTTCCCATTTTATGGGTTCTGTAAAACCTGAGATATACAGCATACTTACTCTATAGCCTCCTTTTGTCTTCCAAAATGGTGATGCTTTCATGAACTTTCCTGACATTTTCTTCTTGAACACGACTTACCCAGAAAAGGGTATTGAGGTTCAACTTTTATATGAATCTCATCTTTTCCTCAAAGGTGAACATGAGTTGGTTGCTCAGCAACCAGGAATGAATGAGCAAGTAAATGAGTGAATACAGGAGAATAATTCATAAGGAAACATCTGTTAATGACTGGCCAAGGTTTAATTATTTAGTTATGCTTGCTTGTATGTGAGCATCCCAATTTACCTAGTACAGTACAGTAAGATTCTGGAATGAGAAAGCTTCAGTCTTAAAACTGGGAATGTCTTAGGAAAATGGAATGTGCTTTCACGTTATATCATCTACTTCCTGAGAGTTATAGTAAGTGTCAATATGGACAGATAAGAATCATGAATGTTTTAGGTTGAATCATATTCCAAGAGAAGACAAACAGAAAGATGTCTAGAAAATCAATCCAAAGTAGAGATGTAGGCATACAGACAAGAGACAAGAGTACCATTCTCCTTTAGCACATGAAATATTTGAAGATGTGTGGTGGTATGCTGTAGCAACAAACTAGTGGTACAGTTTGTTACATAAGAACTCAAATGCAGGCTTGAGCCTGACTCTGGTCTTACAGTTTTGTAGTGTTGGGAAGCCATGGAACCTCTAAGTTTTTTGCCTGCAAAGTACATTTTCCAATGTCAAACGCAAGGCAATTGCAGAACCTAACTCAGTATCTGGCATACAGTAATTACTCAGTAAAGCTCTTTTCCCATCACCAGACCTTTATGCAGATTTTCTCCATCCTCTGGACTTCAGTTGTTCTGACATAGAAAGTTAACTTGTTATTTCATTTTCCAAATGTGAATTAGCAAGAAGTCTGGTCCGGCAAACCATTGGTTTTCTATACAATACATATTGGATTATGTGTAATGCGTGTGTGTCCCAAGCCTAGTTTTGTGACTTTTTAATAGTTCCCTTGTCACAGTAGTGTGCCTGATGTGGTAAGGTTACAGAAAGATCCGCAATTTCTCAAAAATCAAACCAAAACACCAATGTTCACATAATACGCGTCATACGCTTTTGACTGAGCAATTTTATTTCTAGGAAGTTATCCAAAGGAAATAACCAGAGAATGAATGTACAGGGCTGTTCATTTCAGCATTGTTTATTATAGTGAAATATTAGAAACATCTGAAGTGTTTAACAATAGAGATTGAGCTAAACTAATTGCATTTCAGACATTCAACTGAATACCATGCAGACATCAAAAAAAGTTGTGCTCCCTAAAAGTATTTAATGACTGGAAAGATGTTCAAGGCATATTGTTAAATGAAGAAAGAAGATAACAAAGCAATATGTTCAGTGTGTTTTCAATTTGAGGAAATAAAAATTATGAAGGAAACCACAGTAATATTAAATAAAACCAGAAGTAGTTCTCTAATGACTGAGAACACGCACGTTAGAGTTAAAACTTCCAGGTTTTAGTTCTATTTAGTTCCAGCTCCACACGTTTCATGCTATATGAGTTTGAAAACCATCTCCTTTGTTTCAGTTTTCTTGTTGATGGAATGGAAAAGACATTGGTAACCAGCTTGTGCTAGCTCTATCTCTCCTTCTCCCCCTCTCCTTCCCCTCCCTCTGTGCATGTGAAGATTAAATGTGTTTACATATAAGAAGGATTAGAAGATTGGCTGATACAGCCTCAGTGAGATAGCTCTGTGTGTAAAGGGCTTGGTGTGTGGGTGTGAATTTGAAACTCCAGAACCTACATTAAGTGTGCATGAGAGTATAGGCTGTGAACCCTGTGGTTTTGTTTTTGTTTTTGTTTTCCAGAGAGGTGTAAGGCAGGGACAGTAGAATGTCCAGAAACTCATAAATAACATGAAAGCATTCAACCATTACCTTTGCTTTTTAAAGTGAAATATGTTATATGCTAGAGATTGTTACAAATGCAAGGAAACAAAATTAATCATTTCTGCGGTAACCTATTCAGCTACAATTTGCCTGAGGTAGGATTGAAACCTAAGTCCAGCATGTGGGCATCTATTCTGCAGCATAGGGAATGTTAGACACGCTGTTCTCAATATTGTAGAATGAGGGCTAACTTTAATTTCTTCTTTGTGACATTCTAATTTTCTACCATTTAAACAGTGAATACGTTATTTGTTTAACTTTCGAATTTGTGTTTAAAGTTCCTAAAATGAAACACAGGGCCGAGCTTACCACATCAGGTAAAGGTGTCTGGTTCATACTCATAGCCAGTGAGTTCTAGTCTGACGGTGCTTGGCACAGAGTCCTCCAGTCAGCCAAAGTTCCAAAATCAGGCACCATCAAGCTCAAATCCATCCCATAGCAACTACAGGTCCTTGAATAAATTATGCACTCAGATTCTTAATTTCTCTCCTCTGAAATAAAACTCGTCACCATATCTCTCCTAGTTAGCAGAGCATGTGAAGAGGCTGTGCCTACTCTAGGTAAACAATAAATGCTTACCTATAGGGCTTGCAAGCCAGGATCAACTAGGCAAAGGAATATCAGCAGAGGAACTATCTCCATCAAATGTGGGCAAGTCTCTAGGATACCTTCCTGATTAATCGGTGTGAGATGACCTATTCCTAGTCCAATGGTGCTAGTCCTGGGAGGTGGTTTTATTCTCTATAGGAAAGTAAACTTAGTGAGCCTCAGGGAGGTTCCTCTGTAGCCTCTGCTTCAGTTCCCACCTCGGGGTTCCTGCTTGAATTCCAGCTATAACTACTTTTGATAAAATCACTGTGGTTTGGAAATGTAAGCTGTAAGCCAAACAATCCCTTTCCTCCCTAAGCTGATATTATTTGGTGTTTTAACACATTAGAAGGCAAACTGCGGCAGCCATTGAAAATCTTTATGGTGGTCCTGGAATTTTGCATAATGTCTTGGACCTGCTGAAGCAATGTGAGTGTGAGTGGTGAAAATGGTAAATAGTAACCTTGAGTGGCAGTCACAAAACACAAAAGGATCTTACTGCTCATTGGGCAGACCAATGTTAGAAAGCTCCCTGAAATTAACTTTGCCATTGCTTTTGAGTGCACGTCTCCCCTTTAAAGAGCACCAAACACAACTGCTTTTCATAAGATGTTAAAAATATATCATGCTTGAACCCTGCTCGCCTGTTGCTGATTTGGGAATGGGCTTGAGTGCATTCCTCACATCCAGATTGGATCACTTTTGCTTTGCTCTGCAGTACTGCCAGCACTTTCTGTTTTATTACTAGAACTTGCTCAGAATCCAGAACATGGCAAGCAGAATTAACTCTGGCTATTCTGCAGCCTCAACAGCTCAGCAACTCCTAAATCTCAACCATTCTTCTAAATTCCAGGCAGGACTGATTGGAAAACCAGCCTTATAATTTATAAAAGGTTAAGATTAGAGATCAGTTAACGCCAGACTTCTGGAAACACTGACTGCTGCCCTTGGTCCAGTAAGCAGGTGAAGAATTGTCCATGAGATTGGAATGGAACAGCATCCCTTTCCTTCTTGGTCGTAATCTTCACTTACACCACATCCTGCTGAGAACTGCTATCAGAGAAGGAACATTCTCAGGCAGCCGTACACTGAACAAAAAAGAGTCTCACATCTATGCTAACCATTGATTACAGATGTCAAAATTGAGTTCCAGAAATGGAGCAGAATTTTATAAATGCTATGAACTGAATTGTGTCTGTCAACAGTATAGTATGGAATGACAGCCTTCATGTGCTATCTTTGGAGATGGCCTTCTGAGAACTCATTTGGTACAGATAATGTCTAAGGTGAGGCTTCCATGGCTGAATTACTGTCCCTATTAATAGAGACTAAACCGTCTTTCTCCGTACTATGAGGGGAAATAGCAAGCACTGTGTGTAAACCGGGAAATATCCTCACACCAGATGCACATCATAACTTTGAATTTGATGGCTCCACCATAGATAGAAATAAATCTCTGTTGCTTAAACTATGTATTTAATTGTATTTTTTTCATAGAAACATAAACTGACTAACACTCTGAGAGTTATAGAAGAGTAAGTGAAAAGACAAGGATTATGATTAATATAACTCATCTCCTGTATCCCAAAGTACATCTGCTATTCCTTCTCTTGCCATATCTCATTTATGAAAATCTTTAATGTTTCTCCAGATAGTGAATCACTGATAGACTAACTTCCCGCATCATTGTCTGAAGGTGTCCTAGATATCAGCAACATAGAACATTTACTTTATTAACCAATTAACTGTACAGAGCAGTGTGAGTGACTGCCTTTTACATTGTGACTTCTTTTTAGTCCTTCCAGTCCCTTGCTGAGCCACATTCCATGTTGAACAAGTATGAATGTCTCTGAGAAGTGACAAGCCCACTTTGGAATGTTGTTTCCTTATTCCAATTGGACTGCCTTCTGAACATGGAACTATTTAAAAGTCATAATGCTGCTTTCCTGGAAATGGGAAAAAAAACACAAGGCAATGCATGCTGGAGGGCTCTCTACAATTTAGGATCTGACAACCCTGAAGGTAGTTTTTCAAATTCTGCACCCCCCCAAAAGGGGCATGTTTCCAGAGCTATGGGCACAATAACCAAACAAGAAATTCTAGGCTACTTTCTAATTAAATTTAAATATTTAATATACATTCAGGGGATCTTTTAATCATACAACCAATTTTATATGATTTTAAAGAAAGCTTAGCAGGCCACCAGTACCACTAATGGAGCTGAATAACAACAGTGAGTCTAGTTGACCATCACTGGATTTTATTTGGGACAGATTAAGAACATTGGGCATGGGGTGGCTGGGAGGGGTGCAGTGAGTGGTATGTAAAGTGAATAAGTAAAATAAAAATAAGAGAGGAGTTTAAACAAAAAAAAAGGAAAACTGTGCATGTGTGCCTGAGTGGTACAGAGGCAGTTGTAGGAGCTATCCAGATGTTTCCCAAAACCCAAAACTCACTGAGTAGCATCTGTAAGGAATACCCAGAAGACAGCCAGTGAAGGAACTAGCAACACAACCCATAAAAACTTATAAAAAGATTTCCACGTTGGCAAGCCAAGTTACCAATGTTGCTTACATCTGGGTAATACTGACTTTCCAAGTGTTTGTTCCTTTTTGTCACTCATCTTAAAAACAAGAGACTCAATCCAGGATCCCATAGAAGAAGGTTGAACAGACCAGACAGGCTAAAGGAGAAGGTTATACATTAAGGCAGCCACAGTTATGATAGACTATCAGTTATCAATTATGCTACTTTAACAGCTGAATGACCAAGGATAAACTATTAGCATCTCTAACTTGTAGTTTCCTGACCTATAAAATATACAGTGGCAACATAGGCACTTGCACATATACATCATACAAATACACACACACACACACACAGACACACACACACACACACACACACACACACACACACACACACACACACAAAATGACTTCAGTCATATGATAGAGTAAGGTTTAAGCATATTAACCTACTGGATAAACTCAGTTCATTGCGCAGCATGTAAAAAGGCTTGCAGTGTATTACTAAAACAATTTCTTAATGCTCACTAATGAAATACTCTGCAGGTACACTACCATGTCACATTAGAGCAGGGTATCTCCAACTAGTAATGTGTTTAAAGTAGTAGGAAAGTAGAATAAAGAGAGAAGAATGCTTAACTGTGCGTAATCATGAGCATTTCTACTGTGTGTGTGTGTGTGTNTCTTTTTGATCAAATTGATGTGTTGATTGATTGACTGATTGGTTGATGTGTGTGTATGTGTGTGTGTGTGTGTGTGTGTGTGTGTGTGTGTGTGTATGTCTGGTGTCTAAGGAATCAATTCTTAGAACTTGAGTTGTCAGAACTGACAGGAAGTGTCACTGAGTCATCTCATGTCCTGACTTTACTGGGGAGAGAAGGGTGAGATAAAGAGGAGGCATCTAAGAGAAGACTTTGTGTGTGTGTGTGTGTGTGTGTGTGTGTGTGTGTGTGTGTGTGATCTCTGTATCAAGAAAGGAACAGCACTTACCTGTCTACATTCTTACAGAGCCCTTGGTAAAATACAGGGCAGGCTTGCAACCTGAACACATGCAAGTTCCGACTTCCTCCCGCCCAGTTTAGTGTGTGGAGAAAGCAAAGCCCAACTTCTCCAGTGGAAATGGAACCTTTCATTGCTTTTTAAAAAACATCCCTATTTATTAGTTTTGCAGTGCTAGGGACCTAACATAGGACTTCACACATGCTAAGCAAGTGTCCTGTTGCCGGCTTTCACCCCCAAACCCTGTTCTGTTAAAGTACAGCTTATATGGTTAGGACTTTGCGGCTTTATTTCGCACTAGATGAAGGGGTGTGGGGGGTGGTCGGAGAAAGAAAAAAAAGGGGGGGGGAGGAAAAGACATGAAGGAGAATGTTTACTGTGGATAAAAGAGAGGCAGAGCCAGAAGCAGAAACACACCAGGAGAGTCCAGAGTGGTCCTGATCCTGAACCCTGTGGGGAGAGGAAGAGGGGAAGAGAGAAAGGGAGCAACCAGATGCTGCAGCCCAGAGGCCAAAGGTACAAAAAGGGGCAAGTAACTAAAAACGTCTGGATTATATAGGGACGAGCCTCTGGGGGAAGCTGGAGAGGTCAGCGCGGCTGCTGGGGTGTACCAGCCATCCCTGTAACAGGTAGGGACTGAGGGATGCTGGGAGAACCTTGCCAGATTCTCTTTGATATATTAATAAGGCACTTGAACCTCTGGTCCTGGGTTTGAAAGTTAAAAACAGCTCAAGTGTGAAAGCAAGGAATGGTGATTTTTGTTTTGTTTGTTTGTTTTTGAGATCAACTTTAAATTGAGTACTTCCTAGACAGAATCAGTGAGTAGAGTTCCCACGTAACTAACAATTATACTTGCTGTGACAGAGTCTGTTGGAAACCTATTTGGGCTATTTTTAACACTTATAAAGTTCAAGGTAAATCCCAAACAGGGTTATAAACCACAGGAATTTTCAAGCCTCTATGGCCCCTCACCTTTTAAATGACCCCGAGGAGTGACAGGCCTCCTTGAAACCCGATCTGACTTGAGTAATTTGAAACCGTCTCACTCAGTTCCTGCCTTGAAGAGAAGCCGGAAGTCATGAGTCAGTTTCTCTGGTTACCATTGAGACGGTGTCAACGGCGAGAAGGCACTTTATAAACAGCAATGAGATTCCTTCCCTAATAATAAAACCTTCAGTTGTGCTTCCTCTTCCGATGCGAAAGATTCGGGTGGTGTGAAAGATTTGGGTAGGGTGAAGGCTTATGGAGAAGAGGCAACCTTGCTGTGCCCTGGGACCAGAGTTTGTTCTGTACAATGTTCAGGCAAGAGAAGTAATGCCGCCCTGTAATGACACCTGCAAATTTAATGTCACAAATGAGGCTGCTGCAATAGGGCCACAAGATGATAAATCCTGTGAGAAACCCGAATGATATGGCAAGACCACATAAAGGAGGGCTGGGTGCTTCAGTCAGCAAGCCCTGGGTAAGCGTCTGCCGTTTTGGATTCTAGTCCAGTCTGGTCACTGGGAGAATACAGATTCAAGTCAGGGCCTCGGAGCTAAGTACTGCTTGGCTGAGGCCAATCAATGTTTAGTATCATTAGTAACAAAGGAATAATTGTGGCGACTATAAGCTACTAAATTTGGGGGTAGAAGGTTACATTTCAAAATTCAGAAACATTAAGCCTGATGACACGAATTTGTAAGATGTCTGGCTAACAAAGGGTTACCTGTGTTTCTGAAATAGGAATCCGTACACTCAGACACCTGAGTGTGTGGTTTTGTTTGTTTGTTTGTTTGTTTTTCGTTTTCCTTAATTTTTGGAATGAGTAAAGAGTAGGAGCTATATCCTCAAAAGGCCCCGAAATACTCAGACAACTTGAAAAATATGCTATTAAAAAGTTGTGAAGACAATGATTAGTCAGGAAAATGAGAGAGAGAGAGAGAGAGAGAGAGAGAGAGAGAGAGAGAGAGAGAGATCAAATGAAGATCCGTGTACATGCTTAGCAAGTACACTCTACCACTGAGCTATTTTTCCAGCCCACTGTTTTCTATTGAGAGCTCGCTAAGTTCTTAGCATCATGTTAAGCACTTTCCAGATGCTTCCTTCAGTCATCATGAAACATTACCAGTCAAATACTCTCAGCAGTTTCAGGCAAGGCTACCAAAGTACAACGAAGTTAGAATACTAACTCATAGAAAGTGTGGTCCCTATAGATTCATGTGGTTGGATGCTGGACCATAAGGAGTGACACTATTATGAAATGTGGCCTTGTTGGAGGTGAGATGTTGGAAGTGTCACTGTGGAGACAGACTTTGAGGCCTTCTATGCTCTAGCCATGCCCCTTGGGACAGTTTCCTTTAGCCACCTTCGGATCAAGTTGTAGAACTCTTGTCTTTTCCAGCACCTTGGCTGTCTAAATGTTGCCATGCTTCCTGCCATTATACTGGGCTGCCATGCTTCCTGCCATGATAATAGACTAAATCTCTGAAATGTTAAGCCAACTTCAATTGAAGTGTTTTCCCTTATAAGAGTTACTGTGATCATAGTGTCTCCTCAGAGCAATAAAATGTAAACTAAGACAGTAAGAGACTCATAAAGTAAATGTGAGACTTTCTGATTCAATTATATTTACTGTTTTTTTAAATATGATTTTTTAAATTGATTCTTTGGGAATTACACGGCATGAATCCCAATCCCACTCAGTTCCCAGTCCTTCCATATCCATCCCTCATGCTTTTAACTCTACCCAAAAATAAAATAAATAAATAAATAAATAAATAAGAAAGAAAGAAAAAAATAAGCATTCAAAACAAAATCTTGCCGACCACTCTGGGAGGACCTGTTTCTTTATCCACCACAGGCTTCTCTCATACCAATCTTAGATGCCACATCTTCAGTTGTACTATACTTCTTTGACTCAGCTCCTCCCTCTTTCCCTCCTTGTTGTGACATTTGAAGCTTTGAAGCTACTGTGTCTCACACAGGACACTCTTTTGCCCAAACTGCTTTACTTGAAAAGGTTCATTGAAGTGAGCCATTGGTCTGGTTCAAGACGTCTGCCATCTGCTCCACTATCAGTACTGAACTACCATCTTGACTCCTCTCAGGTATCCACATGTAATCCTGAGTCTTGGAGATGTTACAGCTTTAGTTCTGTAGGACTGACCCTTTCCTGGTGTTTCTGCAGCCCATAGAAGGGGTAAATGTTGGGATGGGAAATTCCAGGCCATGATTCTGGGCTTGAGTGGTAGCTGAGTTTTTCTGCTCTGGTATCCATGAGGCCTTCACTCCCCATAGCAAGCAGGTCTCCTACTGTTGACATGGGGGCAGGGCCAGCTCATTATGATTCCCAGACATCAACATGGCTTTAGGTAGCAGCCCAAACCATGCAATTTAGTTTCTGAAACAAACCCCCAACTATAGGACAGTGGCCCCATGGGCAGTATGACTGCACATCAGGATATCACCATGGCCTCAGGTGGCAGGCAGTACAAGCTACTCAGATCACTTTGTCCCTGCCCCATGGTAACAAGGACCCTGGACAGATATCAAAAGAAATCCCATCTGAGGGTAAGGGCGTGGCTCCAGACATCATCATGGCCCCAGGTGGCTGCACAAGCTCCTCTTGTTACCCTGCTTCTCAGTGCCTTTGAGTCTCCAGTTGTACCCATTTCCACAGTGCATGAACTGCTCTGTTTCTCTTTCTCTCCAGTCTCTCCATGATGTACTTGACCTTTCCTAGCTTTCTGTCCCAGCCCAGGCTACAGGCTTATATTTATTTTTTTTTTGAAGTTTACTACAATGATCCTAAATCTTTGAGATAGTTCATAGAAATTTTCACATAATCATGATGAGTCCTACTTGTACACAAAGGATTCTAGGATGTAGAAGATCCCTATAGTACTGAAGTACTACCACATTAAACTTGTAAACCATGTTGGAAGAATAAAGGAGATGGAGGCATCCTTATGTCTCTTAATTTTCAGAAAAATGGGACAAAGCAAATAAACAAACAAATAAGACAAATCTCATTTGATGTTTTCTTTCCTCATAGGAGGCAGAATTATAGAGCTAAGCCCCCAAAGGTACTCTGTGAATACAGAAAAACCATCATATATTTGGTGCATCCTAGGTATGTAAGGGAGTTAGCACAGGAATATGAATGACATTGCTGTCACAGGCAAGAAGAGCTCAAAGAAAATAAACTTATCAGTTGTAGGATTGTGAATTAAAACTTAACAAAAAAGATCAGGAGCCTAACTTACAGAGAACTTAAATTTGAGTCCTGGTTCCACAATGAGTCAATTTACACATTCAAGCAAATCATCACACTGTAATGACAGTAAAGTAGGGCTCCTACATAATCCCTATTATGCAGGTCTGTAGGATAACGAACAAAAGCCTGTCTACAATTCAATTCTTGCACACAAGAAACGTGTACTATCATTAACGTGACTGGATGAGACTGTGTGTCTGAATCTAGTTCTAGCTTCACCATATCCTGTCTCTGTTCCTGAAAGTTCTACCCCATTTTGTGCCTCCTCATTCAAACTGGCGTACTGATAGTCACTGTCTCTTGGATCATCACAAAGACAAAATAAGTGATGCCTATAAAGCACTTAGAAAAGCACCTGGTGCATTATAAGGATTCAAAGTTAGCTATTTCTGAGAGAGTTGGGGTTACTTTTGATGGAAGTACAGCATACTGTATTATAAGAACACACAAAGGAAGTAATTTGCAGATGAGATAGATGGGAAAGAAAGTGAACCAGGTGGGATACTTCAGGAGAGGAAAGAGGACAGCAAGAGAAATAGAGGGGAGGGAGCTGAAAACTATCATGTGTTGGATTCCCCTAGATTTTATTTATTTGTTTGCTTGCTTGTTTATTTCATTTTGTATGTATGAGTGTTTTGCCTTCATTCATGTGTGAGTTTACCACTTCCATGTCTGGTTCAGTTAGAGACCAGAAGAAATCACCAGATTCTCTGAAATTAAAGTTAGAGAAGGTTGTGAACTACCATTTGAGCTTAGTTCTGCTAAAAGTGCAAATACTGTTCGTAACCCCCAAGCTATCACTTCACCTACACATTGGGTGAGTGTTATGCTTTCTTCAGTGGAGACTATATCCCACATATTTCTCATTCTTAAAGGCAAATTTCAGGACACCAAGGGAGTGGGAAGGGTAAGAGGAGAATGTAATCTTTCTTTCTGAAAGAGTGCTGCAACCATGTATATTATTTAACATTGTGGAGTGCACTAAGCCTATGATCAGAGATTGGCTCACCTTGAAGTGTAGGGGGAGACCCAAAGGGTGGTCTCTAAAGTTACCTGCAACTATTTACATTAGCAAACACATGTACATTAGGGCTTAATGAGAATTTTGAATATAAGCTAGCCAACAGATTCAATCTGATGCATCTGATATGTTTCAGTGAGTCTCATGAGTCCACTTCAGAACTCAAAGCTGTTGGGAGTGCGGCAAAGTCTGCATTGAAGGAGGTACCAGACATTAAAGGAGGTTTAGTTGGCCTCCTGAAGGAGTAAACCCATTACTTCCATTCCTATGTAGTTCTATACACACTGGATGTCTTGATAAATGACTGTGCTATGAAGAAAACCTGAGCAGAACCTTAGGCTGTTAAGCAATCTTCCTTCCTTCCTTCCTTCCTTCCTTCCTTCCTTCCTTCCTTCCTTCCTTCCTTCCTTCCTTCCTTCCTTCCATTCCCTCTCCTCTCCCCTTTTATTCTTCATTTTCTACTTCATTTCTGGTCCATGGTTGCATATGGTCTTTTTCTTTCACCACTGATCTTAAAAAGAGACAAAGAGAGGTCTTG
>NC_034595.1:18806632-18808122 GCF_900095145.1 Mus pahari | reverse complement strand
TTTTTTTTAATGTCTCAATATTTTCATTAGATATTTTCTTTATTTACATTTCAAATGTTATCCCGAAAGTTCCTGATACCCTCCCCCCACCCCTGCTCCCCTACCCCACCCACTCCAAGTTCTTGGCAGTGGCATTTCCCTGTACTGGGGCACATAAAGTTTGCAAGACCAAGGGGCTTCTCTTCCCAATGACGGCCGAATAGACCATCTTCTGCTACATATGCAGCTAGAGACATGAGCTCTGGGGGTACTGGTTAGTTCAGTAGTACTATGTCCAATATTCGGAGGAACCACCAGAGTGATATCCAAAGTAATAGGACAAGCTTGGAATCCTACCAAAAATGGAGTACTGTTCCTCTTTCTCCACATCCTCGCTAGCATCTGCTGTCACCTGAATTTTTGATCTTAGCCATTCTGACTGGTGTGAGATGGAATCTCAAGGATGTTTTGATTTGCATTTCCCTGATGATTAAGGATATTGAAGATTTTTTGAGGTGCTTCTCAGCCCTTCGGTATTCCTCAGTTGAGAATTATTTGTTTAGCTCTGTACCCCTTTTTTAAATGGGGTTATTAGAATTTTTGGAGTCCAGCTTCTTGAGCTCTTGTATATATTGGATATTGGTCGTCTATCAGATATAGGATTGGTAAAAATCCTTTCCCAATCTGTTGGTGGCCTTTTTGTCTTATTGACAGTGTCTTTTGCCCTACAGAAAGTTTGCAATTTTATGAGGTCCCATTTGTCAATTCTTGATTTTCCAGCACAAGCCATTGCTGTTCTTTTTTGGGGGGGGGGGTGCTCATATTCTTTCTTTCTTTTTTTTAAAACTTATTTTATTATATATTTTCTTGATTTACATTTGAAATGCTATCCCGAATATCCCCTATACCCCCCCCGTTCCCCTGCCCACCCACACCCACTTCTTGGTCCTGGTGTTCCCCCATATGGGGCATATGAAGTCTGTAAGACCAAGAGGCATCTCTTCCCAACGATGGCTGACTAGGCCATCTTCTGCTATCTATGCAGCTAGAGATGAGAGCTCTGAGGGTACTGATTAGTTCATATTGTTGTTTCACCTATAGGGTTGCAGACACCTTCAGTTCCTTAGGTAATTTCTCTAGCTCCTCCATTGGCATCTCTGTGTTCTATCCTACAGATGACTGTGAGCATCCACTTCTATATTTGCCAGCCATTGGTATAGCCTCACAGAGATAGCTATATCAGTGTCCTTTCAGCAAGATCTTGCTGACATATGCAATAGTGTCTGCGTTTGGTGCCTGATTATGGGATGGACCCCCGGGTGGGGCAGTCTCTGGATGGTGCATCCTTTTGTCTTAGCTCCAAACTTTGTTTCTGCCACTTCTTTCATGGGTATTTTATTCCCTATTGTAGGGAGAAATGAAGTATCCACATGTTGGTCTTCCTTATTCTTGATTTTCTTGTGTTTTGGAGATTGTATCTTAGATATTCTAGGTTTCTGGGCTAATATCCA
>NC_034595.1:18797400-18804762 GCF_900095145.1 Mus pahari | reverse complement strand
TTATCAGGTTTAGGAGTTCTCTGGTGGACTTTTTAGGGTCACTTATGTATACCATCATATCATCTGCAAATAATGATATTTTGACTTCTTCCTTTCCAGTTTGTATCCTCTTGATCTCCTTTTGTTGTAGAATTGTTCTGGCTAGGACTTCAAGTACTATATCGAATAGGTAGGGAGATAGTTGGCGGCCTTGTCTAGTCCCTGATTTTAGCGGGGTTGCTTCAAGTTTCCATTTACTTTGATGTTTGCTACAGGTTTGCTGTAGATTGCTTTTATTATGTTTAGGTATGGGCCTTGAATTCCTGATCTTTCCAAGACTTTTATCATGAAGGGGTGATGGATTNTGTCAAATCCTTTCTCAGCATCTAAGGAGATGTTCATGTGGTTTTTGTTTTTGATTTGTTTATATAATGATTACGTTGATGGATTTTCGTACATGAAACCATACCTGCATCCCTGGGATAATGCCTACTTGGTCATGATGGACAATCGTTTTGAGGTGTTCTTGGATAGGGTTTGTGAGGGTGTTATTGAGTATTTTTGCATCGATATTCATAAGGGAAATTGGTCTGAAGTTCTCTTTCTTTGTTGGATCTTTGTGTGGTTTAGGTATCAGAGTAATTATGGCTTCATNGAAGGAATTGGGTAGAGTACCTTCTGTTTCTACTTTGTGGAATAGTTTGAGGAGAGTTGGAATTAGGTCTTCTTTGAAAGTCTAAAAGAACTCTGCACTAAACCCATCTGGTCCTGGGCTTCTTTTGGTTGCGAGACTATTGATGACAGCTTCTATTTCTTTAGTGGAAATGGGACTGTTTAAATGGTTAATCTGATCCTTATTTAACTTTGGTACCTGGTATCTGTCTAGGAAGTTGTCCATTTCATCCAGGTTTTCCAGTTTTGTTGTGTATAGCCTTTTGTAGTAGGATCTGATCATGTTTTGCATTTCCTTGAGATCTGTTGTTATGTCTCCATTTTCATTTCTGATTTTGTTAATTAGAATACTGTCCCTGTGCCCTGTAGTTAGACTGGCTAAGGGTTTAATCTATCTTCTTGATTTTCTCAAAGAACCAGCTCCTGGTTTGGTTGATTCTNTGAATAATTCTTTTTGTTTCCACTCTGGCATTAGTTGTTATAGTTGTCTCTGGTTGGAGCTTGTTCCTCCTGTGATTCTGCTAGCCTCTGTCAGCAGTCCTGGGAGTCCAGCTCTCTCCTGAGTCTCAGTGGTCAGAGTACTCTCTGCAGACAAGCTCTCCTCTTGCAGGGAATGTGCACAGAGGTCTGGCATTCAGTCCTGCCTCCTAGCTGAAGATGTAGGCCCGAAATGGGGCCTGTCCCAGAAGATGTGTTGCCTATGCAGTTTGCACATGTACCTGCACAGACTTGTCTCCGAGGGACCCTAGACACAATATGGTTCTCTCACCTGCTCTGGCGGACAGTGCCCTCCCACGTGGCCAGCTTTCCTCTGGCGGGGAAGGTGCCCATATGTCTGGAGTCCGAATCAGGGTGTGTCCCAGAAGCTGTGTTGCTTCTGCAGTCTGCACTCTCACTGGAGCAGATTGGAACCTAGGTGACCCAGAGCAAAGATAGCTCCCTTACCTGTCCTACTTTATTCTAAGGCAGATAGCCACTGTGTATTTCATGGTCCCTACTAGTGCTACTAGACACAGGGCAATGGCCTATGCCTAGTCACCATATTTTATAAAATGCATTGCGTTTAGTACTGTATAGTGTCCAAGATTTTTCTTTGTCTCTTCTTGAGATTTGAGGTGAAATAAAGGGACTAGATACAACCATGGACCAGAAGTGAATTAGCAAGAGAAGAATAAAGGAGGGAAGGGAGGGGAGAGGAGAGGGGTTGGAAGGATGAAGGAAGACTGCTTCAACAACCTAAGGTTCTTCTCAGTTTTCTTTATTGTTACTTAGGTTCCTGAAATTGAATTCAGGTTGTCAGGCAGACTTGCAGGGTAGACATATGCACATAAGGAATCATCTTCCTAGCCTACATTCTTAAAAAATTCTGTCTAAGAAAAGCCCTCTTGGAAAACAACCATTGTTTATCTTTTTCTCTGTCCACTGCTCTTAAAGTTAATATAAGTGAGAACAGTGGGCCAGAGCAAATGGAAAACTAATAGGTCTTTCAGATTGATTGTGGACAAGTCCCTTTGCTTCAGCTTGCTCAGAGTTCTTGGCTACAAAACAGAGATAATGGTGC
Source organism: Mus pahari (assembly GCF_900095145.1). Classification (NCBI taxonomy): domain Eukaryota; kingdom Metazoa; phylum Chordata; class Mammalia; order Rodentia; family Muridae; genus Mus; species Mus pahari. The sequence continues at coordinate 18,802,550 of NC_034595.1, read as the reverse complement.
TTATGTTAGCCCTCATAGCATGGTTGTTAAGGTACAATGAACATGTTTTAACAACCACTCCAGAGAAATTTGCACCTCCTGTTTTTAATAACTGTTCACCCTCTTCTCCTTTGTTCTTTAATGGAGATATTCTCTCACACATAGCCTGTGATCACCGAGTAAGAGCTCTACAGAGAGCAGAAGTCTGTGACTCTGACTTGGTTGATGTAAGTTTATCTATTAGTTGCATCTGCTTGTCTATGTGCACAAACCCCAAATATAGTACCACCACTGCCTAGAATGAAAATAGGTACTCTGAGAAGCAAAGGATGCTGTGATGGAGGAACATCTCTCTGTTCTGAACAGAGCTATTGCATGCCATGTCTGACACAAGCCAAGCTAAGTCCAAACAAGTCACAGAAAAAAGAGTAGAAAAAATGAGGAAATTAAATCTAGGGATAAAGAGAGATGAATTTTGAGCCTGGGAGATAGTTAACCATGTGACAGCAAAGCCTAGAGAACTTAACTGAGACTGTATCACAGACATAGCAGAAGGAAAGAAATGGCTCTACTGTATTTTCCCCTGATTCCACATATGTGTCATGGAATGCCTACACACATACACACATGTTCATATACACATACACACACAGCAAACAAAATGTAACGAAAATTAAAAATGCAAAGAGGAATGATAGAATAAACGTGTGTTCTAAAACATTTCTGATTCTTTGAGAAGAAAGCAGTATTGACCTGTCAACACCACCCACTGCCAAATAACCAAACAAGAAAGCATTTATAGATGATAGTACTAGTGAACTTGGGGTACTAAGAAGGGATAGAGATGCTGAGGGCAGTCAAGGTCTTCATGAGACTCTCTAGGGTCCCACCCTCAAAATTCAGGCCTGGCCTGTAACAAGAAGCTCTGTGTACTGTGGATTTTTCTCCCCCTGTGGCATAATTTTCATATGTGAGTTCTCATCCTCAAACAACCAGACCTTGCCTAATGTAAATCAGGCTTCAGGACCACCCATGCTGGCAAGAAAATGTGCTATCTCCTATTTCCTCACAGTTATCATAGGGCTGACTCTAGAAAAATAGGAAAGAAGGAAGCAGAAATGGGAGTTAAGAGATCATTAGTTTTCTTTCTAATACTTGTAGTAAATAGGTGTTGAGTGAAGAGGAAATGATAGAATGTTAGGGAACACCAAGCCATTATAAGCTACTGAGCTAGAGATCTATTTTAGACAAGGGTACTCTAGGAAAACTGGATGTCATTCTTCTACCCATCCCTATATATTCAAGTCTGAGGTATGGATCCACCAGCTTCTACCACCACCAAGGCTGTACTCCATGGTTCTGAGGTTTCTGGGATAGGTGTAAGGAGGCATTTAAGTAAATACAATGTACAGATATAAGTATATTTTGAGTCCATCATTCTCAGCTTCAATAACTAAGCAACATGCAGAAAGTATACAATATGGGCCACCACAGGTATGTGTTAGGCCTAGTCTTTGATTTGTTTTAAAGTTTAAAATCTGCATTTACAAGTAATACTGAGTGTCAATTGTGTCTTCAATCCTAGCCTCCTCTAGTGCAGGGGCAGTGAGTGGTTCCTGTGCTTGACAGAATCATACCCCCTCCTTTTCCTGATTCCTGGCACCTGAGAATGTGTTAGCTTATGGGGTATGATAGTTAATACTGCTTGCCAGCTTCAGAAGAAGCATGCTTATGAGGGGTTTTGTAAAGTTAATTGAAGTGGAAAGACCTACTCTAAATGTTGGCAGAGCCACTGGGGTTCTGTACTGCAGAAAATGGAGAGCAGCAAATTGAGCACCACATTCATCTCTGTTTCTGATGGTAGATGAAGTGTGAACAGCTGGCTCCCATTCTTTCTGCCATGCTTTCTCCGTCATGATGGATGGTTTACCTTAGAATTGCGAGTTCAAATAAACCCTTTCTCCATTAAGTTGCTTCTTGTTAGGTACTTGGCTGTAGAGAGAAAAGAAGTTAATTTATGTCTTAGAGGAATCGATGGGACAGACTTTGTTAATGTTGCTGACCAGCTGATCATGATATGGAAGGTTACTTTAGCCTATCTGGAAGAACCTAATGTCATCATTAAGTATCCTTAGAACCAGAAGACAGGCACAAGAATGGGGAATCTAAGGGAGGATAGCCTGCAAAGTGTTTGCCTGGCTTTGAAGGCAGAGGAATGTTTAAGTAAATACAATGAGCCAAGAAATGCAAACGGTCTCTGAGAACTGGTAAAACAAAACTCTAAATTTATTGTCCCTAGAGTTTTATGGAGCAAGTACCACCCTGTCAACACCTTGATTTTAAACTAGGGATATTGATTACAAATTTATTTCTTTCCAGACATATAACAAATCTGTACCATTTAAGCTACTCCATTTGAAATAATTTGTTTTAACAGTAACAGAAATTAAGGTGATGCCCTCCTTTACAGCTTCAAGAGGTGATGTATGATGTCTAACCAAAGATGATTACTATATTAAGTCACATTTGGCTGAAATAATGCTGCTGTAAGACAAAAAATGCTCACTTCTCTGTGACTTGTTATGAACATATAACTCAAGCTGATAAGATGCTGCGTGTCAGGTATAGGGAACTTTCGGGATAGCATTTGAAATGTAAATAAAGAAAATATCTAATAAAAATGCTGTGCATCAGGTGACATATACATAATTATGTGCATATTGTCATGTGGTAGAGCACAGCTGGGTGTAATGGAGCTACACTGGCCTCTAGGTTTCAGAACTGGTTTAGATCAGCTCTGAATATATGAATTCTAGAATACAAGCTGAAGAACCTGTCTTCATGGAGCATGCTATTCTCAGGGCAGAGAAAAGAAGCTCCAAAATGCAAGTATAAATTTGCTCTAGCTCATAAGGCTTCAACAAGCAGAAGATATGTCATACTTATTTCTGTCTATGTCCCTTTCTCTCACATAAATGCACAATGTGGCTCAAGTGATTGAATCTGGACAGAAAATCAGCAACCAGCACCAGAAACAGCTTGATAAGGTTAAGGAGGGAATGAAAAATTGGAGAAAAATAACACAGCGTATCCTGGGAAATTGTGAGGTTATATGTCTTCTCAGTAGATAAGTCCTTTCATGGTATAGGCAAAATGCTTGATTCTCCCAATAAGTGGTTCAAATGCACAGGGTTCCATTAAGTTGTACTGTATCTATACCCAAGCAGAATTCTAAATCTAAGAAGCAAATGAGGGATCCTTGTCCAGTTGTCAATTTTAATATAATTAAGTGGATCCCAGAGAAAATGTTTTTCAAAATGAGACAGTGGTACACATAATAAATTTTAGTATCTTAAAGTCTCAGAAAAAGTTTCAACCCATAGCTTCTTCAAATCTGAAATTCTGCCCTCATGTAGTCTATCAATTGCATGGCTGTTCTATGTCCTTCTGGGTCTATATCCTAAAGGTTCTGCTGAGCTGGAAAGATCACATCAAGCTTAATTCTGAGAAAAGCTTCCTTTTGGCTGGGTCTAGGGGAACCCCACTACACTGCTGCCCAGGATTCTGCTTGGTTGTTCTGGAATAGTGACTCACTGGGAAAGCACCTTTTAAACCCACACAGACTTCTTCTTTTCCTCCATCTGTCATCTTCGAACTGGAGTGAGAGCCATAAGCTCCTCACACCTTCAGGGGCTTTCTCAGACTCTCTCTCCCTTGGAAATTTCAGTCCTCTGGAGAAAGAAGGGTAAGTCTCTTTTCTATACACAAAATCTCCTTTGTTATCCTGTGCTTCTCTTAACTATGAGAAAGACCACAGGTCAGTTGTTCTCTGCCCAGAAAGCCCTCAGCTGCTCTTTGCATGTGCTCATGTAGCCTCTGCCTACCTTCCGTTCTGTCACTGACTCAATTGTACTATGCCCCTTTTCCCCACTGTGCACAGCTACCTCTGTCAACAGATATGTCTCACTTGCTTCTACAATTATTTTCCTTGCCATTAGGACCTCAGCACTTAATGCAGTTCTGCTACACAGAAAGTGCTTGCTCAGTCAATGCAATTTTTTTTAAATCAATAATTCAAATGACTCTGTTGTTTCTTGGATGTTAACTGTCATTTTATAATAATCTGAAACAGTGAAATGTATACAATAGTCATTTACTACATGTTGATGAATGAGTGTGAGTTAATGAAAAACATATGGTTGAAGCTGCTTGGATTATGAATGCTATTTATGTTACCCAAACCTGCTCACATGAGTGAGCGTCTGCAGGTAGGCCACAGAGACCCTGCCCACAGTTAGTACTGATTGGTAAATAAAGATGTGGGCAACCAATGGCTGGGCATGGCAGGCAGAGACAGGACTTGGGAATTTTCTGGGCTTGGGAGAGAGGTAGAAAAGGACAGAGTCACCATTCCTGAGGGGACTGCAGGACAGAGAGGCATGGCAATCATGTGAAGGAGCCTGAGAAGAGTGGCCCAAGAGGGCTGCCCAAATGGATCCAGGACAACTAAGATAGAATATAGAACTTAATAATTAGTAACTTGGGTATCAGCAGGAAGTGGATTAATCCTGTGGAGGTTAGGAAATGCCTAGCTGTTGTGCTGTTTAAGGCATATCAAGACATAAAGACTGTGTGTGTATCTTTCATTCAGGAATGTAAGACATTGGGTCAGGTAGCAGGAATAGCATGCTAGGATTTATATGTAAAAAAATATTGCTACATATGGCAATTACTAAGTGTGAAAGTATGGGCTACTGTTTGACACACTTTACCCAACATAAAGATGCAAACGAGCATGATTATACACAGGTATGTTCAAAGAGTGAATGCTTATTTCAAGAAAAATTAGAAAATAAGGGAAAGAAAGTGTTATTGTTATATAAAAGTTCCTATCTACTCTCCCCAGATAAATATACTGAAAATATGTCATGTGAAAGTAATAAAAGTAAAAAGTAATGCCTTTGGAAGGTTGTTCTATCATGAGGCCTGCTTCCCCGTGAGTAAAGAAGTCTCCCTCAAAAGGAGGCTGGGAAAAATTCTGTGTCCTTTCTATCATATGAGGACACAGAAGGTGCTCTCTACGAAGATGACACTCTGATCAAGTATCAAGTCTGCTGGGCCATGATGTCAGGGTTTTGTTGTTGTTGTTGTTTTTTTTTTTTTTTTTTTTT
>NC_034595.1:18791097-18796270 GCF_900095145.1 Mus pahari | reverse complement strand
GTGTGTGTGTGTGTGTGTGTGTGTGTGTGTGTGTGTGTGTATGTATGTATGTATGTGTGTGTGTGTGTGTGTGTACAGGGTAGTATTATCTTACTCGCCAAACTGTTCTTGAAACATGCAGTCTTATCTTCCTGCCTCATTCTCTTCAGGACAGAGCAATGACAATACCTGTTAACATAACTATAGATAAAGGGAAATTGCACAGTTACTATTTGATAGATGAAGAGCTTCAGGCAAATAACAATCAAAAGAAGCCAAAAATAGGTGAGCTAATCATCCCTATATATGAGTCCATTAACTGATTGTCCAATACCAAGTAGTATAGCCTTAAAAGATGCGTACAAGCGATACTAAGTAAACTCAGTAGTTGTACTTACATATCTATTATATGTATGCATAACGATGTAGCAAAAATAAAGGGCCGGGATTTGAAAGGGAACAGTGAAGGCATGGAGAAATTGGAGGGAGATGGGGTAATAATGTAATTGTATTTTAATTAAAAACTTTAAAGAGGGAAATTCATTACTATGCTGTGCATGTGAATTCTGCCTAAGTTATACTGACTCAGCAGGGCTAAAACCTTGAGAGAAAGTACTTGCATACAACCCCAAATCATATAAGCTAACAGGAAAGCAGAAAAACTACTATTCCTTATTAACAATGACTCATTCTTCATGGTCAGATACCCTTTGAGAACTGAATCCTGATGTTAGAAGCCTTTGGAAACAGTATAGGATGGGATAAGTTCTCTCAGTTCCTCCACTTGGATGCTGTCTTATGGTTCCTATTGCTGCAATGAAGCACCAGAACCCCAAAGCAATTCGGGAATGAAAGGGTATTCAACTTAACCTTTTACATTGCTGTTGATGTAAAGGAAGGCAGGACACAGTCAAACAGGGCAGGATAGTGGAGACAGGAGCTGATGTAGAGTCCATGAAGGGGTGTTGCTTACTGGCTTGCTCCTCATGGCTTGCTCACTTGGTTTTCTTATAGAATCCAGGACCATCAGCTATGAGATATCCCCACCCACAATGGGCTTGGCCCTTCCCCCACTGATCACCAATTAAGAAAATGCCTTACAGGTGGTTCTGGGGCTCCTTCCTCTATGATGACTCCAGATTGTTTCAAATTGCCACAAAACCAACCAGTACAGATGTCCTTCCAGTTTCCCAGGTTTACTTTCAATGTGACATCCAAAGTTTTGTCTCCCAGGAAGAAGGCTTCTCTGACCTACTTCACTAGACCATTCCCTTCTTGTAAAGGCCTCTTCCTACCTGAACTATGTGAAGAGTGTAAAAAGGGTCACTAGTGTACATGCTGGGCTGGTGTCCTTTGCATTGTTATCCTAGAGGCTCTAGGAGCTGCCTACTTCTTTGCTGAGGTCATTGGACTTTTTGTCTTGTTTTGCCTCTGAGATTCACTTGTTTCTTACTGGGATTTTTAAACCTTCTTAGTTTAGGCTCTGGTTAATACCATAGTCTCATTCTTTCTACTACAAACTGAAGGACTTTGAATTTCCTAAATTTATTGGTTCTTCTCTCACCTTTGAGTCTTTAAACAGCTTTCTGGCTGACTGAAACCTTCCCTCCTGGCTGCATCCTGTAAGTTACTTCCTCAGACAAATGTTCTCTACCACGTAGAGAGGAACAATTGACCATTTATGACTGCTTGGCAAGGGAGTGGCCATATTCCTCAGGGATGCTATCTATGCTTCAGTAGATTGTTCTACACCAGTACACAAGGAGGGAGCTCGGGGACTCCTAAGAATGAGCAGGTGACATTTGGGAAGGAATGGTGTTGCGGAGACAGGGATGAAATTGAAAGAGAATGAAAGAGGAATGAATATGGTCAAAACACATTTTATGTATGCATGTATGGAGTTCTAAAACAATAAAAGAAAAAAAATAATTTCAAGTAACAAAAAATATATCTATTTTTTTTAAGCTGTTGGGAAACTACTGTGTCATGCTCCTCATTCGAGTATCAGAACAAGATCAGTTCTTCTAAGTATATATCATCCAGACTCGTACACGAGTATGCATATGATGTTCTTAATCCCAGTTTCCTAGAATTTAGCATAATTCCTGGTATTATGTCAAATTTATATGTATCTGTGAAGCAAAATAATAAACTAGTCTAGATGTCTCACTTCACCAAGCCTTCCTCTTATCAATGTAGAAAACATCTAATGATTACCTATTTGGAGGTGGCCTTTCCAGACCTTCTGTTTCCATGTCATTGGTGTGTGTATGTGTGTGTGTGTATATGTGTGTGTGTGCCCAGCAGTCAAGCAATGGGTTCTAATTTATTGATCTAAAAATAAACAGGCAGCACTACATTGCCAGAAATGATCTCAGCTCACCTCTGTGGTAGGTGAAGTTTCCCTTGGAAACATTTATTATTATTATTATTATTATTATTATTATTATTATTATTATTATTATTATTTTGTGCTGGGCTACAGGATGAAGGTCCCCTCTAGCACTTTACTTTTAATTAAAAGGAGTTTGGGGCAGATTTGGCAACTTAACCCGTGCTGGGCATGTTTCTGTTATCTTCCTTACTATGAATATCATACCATTTCTGAAACTCAGCCAAGTATATTTCAGCCAATAAGTAGCTAAACGTGCATATGCCCCAGCAGATCAGAGGTGTCCTTGCTAGGGTCTTAGGGCCAGATGTCTCAGAAGTGATGTCACTTTTCTATTTAGGACATAGCTACATAATCAGCTTTGGGCACTTAGAATCTAGCTATTTCTCATGTATATTTGTGCGTATGTATTTATTCCTGTTTAGTTACTAAAGACCAAATGGGATATGAGTGTAGTACTTGCTTTATCAAAATTTCTGGGCTACATTGAACAAGTTTTTATGTGATCTGTGGACTTGTATTTTTACTTCACTGTATTGCAAAAAAATGCTAGGCAAGATTCTCTAACATTTTCATTTAAAAACTAAACACATAAACTGAGCATCTAAATCCAACTTAAAATTTTAAAACTTTACTTTTATTAAAAACCTGTTCTCTGAGAACAGAAGCATTTATTTTGTTCTATTTAAACTCAAGATGAACCATAATGCTATTGAAAATGTGATTGGTAACCCAATAATCACCTTATGTTTTTGCCACTACCTCTTCAAAAGGGTATGTGTTCATCAAAGTCCATCATCCTAGCCAATCTATAGTAAAATTAAGAAGGGAAGCTGGTTTGCCTTCCTGTTGACTATGTTCTGGGTTAAGCAGAATGGAATGAGGAACCAGTATGCTATGGGTGAAATGAAGATTGTAAAATGGCCAACTTTCATATAAGTGAACTCCAGATTCCAATTTACAATTAAGTTTTGGTAACTTTATAAAATAAGACTGTTAACAACAATTGCTGGTTAGGATGTGAGAAAAGGGAACTTTTATAGTCATTTCATGAAAATGTAAATTAGGATAGCTAGTAGAGAAAACAACATGAAGTAAAATTAAAAATAGGACAGCCATATGATCCAGCAATCCTGGTACTGGGTTGCATCCAGAAGAAATGAAGTTATGATGTCAAAGAAACATCTGCATTGCCATATTACTGTAGCAATATTCATAGTAATATTGAAATAGAAACAGCTTAAGTGCCCATCAAGATGAGAGAGGAGAATGTGGTACAGATGCAGAATGGAATTGTATTTAGTCATGGAAGGGATAAAAACTTCTCATTTAGGACAACATGAATGGAACTGTAGATGATGAAATATTGCTATTGAATAAGCTGGGCATACAAACAAACTATACATGAGCAAACTCAGAATGTAAAATATTTGAATTCCCAGAAGTTGAGTGTAGCACGGTGCTTACCAGAACCTGGACAGTTGCAGGTCAGAGAATACGAATGAGATGAATGGTTGAGAGACAAATGCACTGACCTGGGGTTTGTACTTTATGCAATAGCACATGTGTTGAAATGACAAATAATGATACCCCGAATATGTACAACTTTTGTTTCTATGTATTTATCAAAAATGAATCAGAAATGAAAATAAAACGCAATCCAAAACAAGCTCCCTACTTCTTTTTTTTAAATTTATTATTATTTTCTTTATTTACATTTCAAATGCTATCCCAAAAGTTCCCTATACTCCACCCCCTGCCCCTGCTCCCCTACCCACCCACTCCCACTACTTGGCCCTGGCCTTCCCCTGTGCTGGGTCATATAAAGTTTACAAGACCAAGGGGCCTCTCTTCCCAGTGATGGCCAATTAGGCCATCTTCAGCTACATATGCAGCTAGAGACTCGAAGCTCCCTACTTCTAAATGAAAAAAAAAAAAAAAACCCCAACAACAAGCAAAAATACATGCAAAAAAAAGTCCAAAAATAACCACCAGCAGGGCAAGGTCATCAGGAGGTTAGCAACCTAGGCTTACACAACAGACATCACCACACATATAAATTCAATCACTGGTTGACATTTCCTGATGTGGGAAGAAACAAAATACGGCAACTGTGCTGCTGAAGGTTTTTTGTTTCAGATATCTTTTCTTTAGTACTGAAGTGAGCAAGGTAATTATTAAGGCTACAGGTCTGACTCGAGCAGAATGTCAGATTCCAGCCTCTATTCTCAGATTCACACCCAATACTGTTTCTGTGATCATAACTGCATATTGTGCTGCAACCCTGTGGGAACTTCAGCATTTCATAGATCAAAGTTAAAATTATGTGCAATGAGCAGAAGTTACTGAAACACAGACCTAGCAGGGAGCATAATAACATTTTCCTCCCTTTTATGCACATATGTTTATGTTCAAGTGACTCAGAACTTGTTTATGCTTGCATGTGGAGGACACAGGATAACACTAGGTACCATAATCAGGAAGTACATCCACTACCTTTGATTTATTATCCCCCCTCATTCTCCAGCCCAAAATTCACCAGAGAAGTGAGGCTGACTAGCTAGTGAACTCTAGAAATCTACCTATTTTTATCTCCCAGTGGTGGAATTATAAGCAAATGGTATCATGCCTACATTTTTATGTCTGATCTGAGAATCAAACTCAAGTTTTCATGTTTTCTTTTCTTCTTCTTCTTCTTTTTTTCACTCTGGAGAATCATTAAATTTATTAAGCTTAAAGAGCAGAATAATGTGTGACCCCAAAGCACCTGCAACATATCCACCCAACATGGATGATGGCTTC
>NC_034595.1:18725998-18791086 GCF_900095145.1 Mus pahari | reverse complement strand
TCCTCCTCCTCCTCCTCCTCTTCTTCTTCTTCTTCTTCTTCTTCTTCTTCTTCTTCTTCTTCTTCTTCTTCTTCTTCTTCCCCCTCCTCCTTCTCCCCCCTCTCTTTCTTTCTCTCTTTCTCTCTTTTTCTCTTTGTTATATTTTTAGATTATTCTTTGAGTTTCCCTTAAAAGACAAGGCATATTATTTACATCAAAACCCGACAGACTTTCTATATACTCAGTGACGTAATAGGCAAAACTAGTATTTTTTAATTAAGTTTGTTAGATACATTTTAATATATTCACAAGGACTATAAGAAATTCTCTGGATATTTACCTGGAGCTTTTCTATATGTAGTTAAATGTTATGGAAAGCACTAAGTAAAAGTGATATCTCAATTGAGGGTTACTATGATTCTCATGGAGAAAGTATGTTAGTGGTTTGAAAATTAACCTCTACACAAAAATATCTTTGGCACTCATATGTACAGTTTTAAATGATGAACACTGATAAGTGGATCTTTTTTATGCTTCTATACTTTACTACTTACTCAAACAACAATCACATATATAATTACTGCTTTAACATGTAAAGCTCTTTGCTGGGATCCAGTGGTTTGGAAACATAAGGCCCCAAGGGGTATTTACCTAAGGGCCACTTAATCTGGCGATTTCTTATAACATCTCCAACTATTTTTCAACATAGTCACTGGCAACAAATTAGGCTGGATGTAGACAATTTAATCTTTTAATGTAGAGGCATCCTGGCTATTATGGGTTGAACAGTATCACTGATCTCTACCACCAGATGATAGTGACATTTGTGTCCATGTTCAGAAAAGCAAACAAGCCCTTAGACATTGTCAAATACCCCAGAAATAATATTGTTAATAATTAGTATTCATGTACATTTCCAAATATTGTTTCTCTAGTAAGTGTAAGGTCTTAGAAGTTTAGCAGTGTATTTTTATATCTACTTTATGTTCTTTGAGCACTGACACCAAGATATGGAATAGCACCATGCCTTCACATATCATTGTTTCCTGCTCCTCTGGAAAATACGATAGTCGGGTGTTCTTTGTTTTGTTTGTCTGTTTATTTGTTGTTTTTAAGAAATGCAGATACTGAACTGTATGACATAATGTGCAATGTGGTTCTTTTCATTGTTTTATTCGTTTTCCCCTGACCATGTTTCCCTCTGTATCCAAACATTCATCTGCAGTGAGTGGAGTCACTTAGTAGAAAAGAGAGAAGAAAGGAAAGGGCCTTCTAATTTTGTGGCCTTTGTTAAACTTCCAAATGGAAAACGTTCTGTAAACACTCGAAGCCTTTCTAATTTTGACTAATGTAGATCTATTACATAAATCCATAATGTCTTGAGTTACCCAACATTCAGAAACAAATGTAGATTATCTTTTAAAGAAAATGTACTAATTCAAACTGTACTTGCCAAGTAGGTCTCTAGGGAGGTTTCTCAGTAAATAAAAAGGAGTGATTTGTAACAAGTTTATCAGTGGCTGGTATTTAAAGTGCTTGTGAATAGCTTGTTCCCTTATGGTGTTTAAACATTCTTTCCAGTGATATCCACACTATTTATTTGCTAAGCAAATCCTTTCTCTAGAAGAGTGTGATCATAAACTTCATTCATTAAATGTCCTCACTGAACCCTGCTTGATTTTAGTGACCAAACATTGAGAACTACACACATGAAGTCCTCTTTCAGATGGTTAAGGAGGAAAACAAGCCACAGAAAACAAGTGATTTCTTTTCAATTTTAGTTCTACAGAAAAATGTTACTGAGGCCAAATGACAGAGCCAGGGAAAGCATGGTCCATGTGAGCAAAGTACCATCAAAGTCTGATTTCTTCTAAACTGTCCTTCACCATTTATTTGGCAAGATCCTGAAAAGACAAATGTGTCTTTCTTGCAACTAGCACCCTATCTTCTAGCATTTCTTCACACTGGTACATCATTGTAACTCAGTTTTACTGTCAAGAAAATATTTAGTTAAGTGTTTGACACAGAAGACCATCATAGAAATGCAAACTAAAACAACTTTGAGATTCCATCTCAACCCAGTCAGAATGACTATCACAAGACAAAAAACTAAATAACTAAATAACTAATAAATAACTGAACTGACAAAGTGGCAAGGATATGGGAAAAGAGAAACTGTTATCCACTGTTGGTGAGAGTGAACTGGTAGAGCCTTCATGGAAAGAAGTAAGTGTAGAAATTTCTCAAGACCTACAGCTTGTATTACCATATGACCCAGCTATTCTACACCTGAGCATATATGCAAAGGGCTCCAAATCTTATCACAGAGGTACTTATTCAGGCATGCTTATTTCTGCTCTACTCACAATGGTGAGAAAATGGAATTAACTTGGATGCCCATTAACTGATGAATGGATACTGAAGATGCATCTCATATATATAATGAAAATTATTCAGTTATGAATGGAAAATAAATTCTGAAGTTTTAAATGGATAGGACTGGAAAAAAAATATAAGCAAGGTAACCCAGGCTCAGAAAAGAAAATACAAATATTTTCTCTTTTATGCAGACCTTAAGTACTAGTTGTTAAATATGCAGGTAAAGGCCAAGCAAATGAACAGTGGACCATGAGACTTGGCAAAAGAAAGGAAAGAGGTAGGGAGGCAATAGAACACAGAAGGTATTCAAAGGGAGGGTGGAACATCAGTGGAGAAAGGATACAGAGGAACAGAAAGGTTGACGGTGAGGAGCGACAGGTAGGAGAGAAAAAAGTCAATGTATAAGAAAATGCCTCAATGAAACGTATTACTTTGTAAACTATATAAACAATATAATATAACTATATAAACAAAATAATATAACTCTTTTTCCTCCCTCAACTTTTCCAAGATCCAAGAATGGGAAAGCAATATTGGTGTGCTCCATCAGGGAAGAAAAACACTGGCTCCAGGTTGTCAGACCTCTTCTAGAAAACTCTTCTCCTTCAGGACCCTCTGTTATCTCAGTCATGCTTTGGAGATGAGATCCCTTAAGCCACTGGCATACACTAGTCAACTATAAATTAAACAAATTATGGAATTTAGCAGATATTTGAAATTCAAGTTCTGGCATTTTCTGACCATAAAACACAAGATGTTGCCATTCTGATTCTTAGTTTTCCCAGGATTTGGGAGTGGCTTGAGGAGATAGAGACTTCGCACTTTACTGCTTCCTACCTAGTAAAGGCTCATCACCAGCAGATCCTTCATAGCATTATCACATTATGAGGTAGTTCGTGTGCTGTACTGAGTTTTTCCAGCACTGGACTCATTCCTTTGATCTCCCAGGGTTTTTAACATTGAGCTTAATTTTATTTGTTCATATAATAAGTACATACTGACCATGTATTTTCTCCAAGACTCTGGGAATCTGCAATGCATACAAAGGAATACCATGCCTTCAGATCCTCACACCACAGCTGACTAACCCATTCGTTATATAAAATTACTTGGCAATAACTGGAAAGTGGACTCTCCTGTGCAAAAGGTATGCAGGTGTGTTACACAAAAGGTTATGTATATGTGCATTTGTCTGTGCGTGCAGGTGAAAACACAGTGGGTATGTGGATTCAGAGAGGACTATACTGCTAAAGTAACTTAATTGGTGTTTACACAATCCTTGGGCCATTGTCTTAATTATAGTTAATATTGCTGTAAAGAAACATCCAACCAAGACAACTTGGGGAGTGGAGCTTATTTTCATTTACACTTCCAGGTAACAATCCATCACTGAGGAGAGTCAAGGCAGGAATTCAAACAGAGCAGGGATTTGGAGTCAGGAGCTGATGCAGAGGCTATGGAGGGATGCTTGCTTCCTCTGGATTACACAGACTGGTTTCTTATAGAATCCAGGATCACCAGCCCAGGGATAAAACCACTCATAGTGGACAGAGCCCTCTTCCATTAATAACTAATTAAGAAAATACCTTACAGGCAGATCTTAATTGAGATTTGCTATTTTCAAATATCTCTAGTTTTTGTGTCAAGTTGACATAAGACTAGCCAGCACAGCCAGAGAGATGCTCAGTGAGTAAGCGTTTGCTGTCAGGTCTGCTGACCCATGTTTGAGCCCTAGGTTTCAATATTGGAAGGGGAGAACTAACTCCCTTAGTTGTCTTTTGACCTTCACCAGTGTGCTGTCATATGGATAGACAGACAAACTGACAGAGACATACAGATGATAAAAAATGAAATAAAATATCCTCACTTTAAGTGCTGTGACCACAAACTTATTCGATTTATACTAAAATCATGCACCATCCATTTTAGGTATGTTAGGGCAGTGAATTATCTACAGTGATGATGACATCGACTGGAGAGAGATCTGGGCTGTGGTATTCCAGCTCCTCTTCCCACATTACATAGGCAGCTTCTCTCTCCCCTTTCAGGTCATTAATTTTTCAACGAGGGTTTGCTTTAAATACCCAGAGCAGCGCTCTCAGCCATGACACAGAGCAGGTTTCCCCTTTCAAAGCCTGCACTTCATGCCTGCTGCTGATGGAAGATGGCTTGCCCAAGTGGGCATTTGAGATCCCCTCTGAGTGTCTCCTGAGAAGTCCTTGCTCAAAGTCATACTAAGGGTGCTTGTTAACTTTGATCCCACACTGAAAGCTAACTGGATGTGGCATGAGGTCTGGCAATGGGGTGGGTAATGAGTCACACATCAGAAGATTAGAAAAAGAGTTGGCAGAAGTTCCCCACAAGGTGTTAATACCTTTTATGTGAGACAGAGTTTTGGTGGGCAGCACAGAAATGGTCTTTCCTCACCTATAGTTTAAGGATTGCAAGAGAGCTTTAGTGAAGTAGAAGCTTTGATAAAGCAGTTGGAAGCTTAGATATTCTACAAGTATATTGGAATACCAAATAGATGTCTAATGTGATGGTACACACCAAGATATTAGTGGCCATTAAAATAATTTTGCATATCACTATGAAAATTATAGTTGGAGACACAAATTATATACTAGTAAGTAAACAAATTAGCATTCAGTTATCCACAAAGAGTTGATACCACTTAACCATTGGAATATCAAGGTATACAATATGAACTAAAGACACAGAAATATAGACTCAGGAGACTCTGAGAAATGTGATGTGATGTGATGTGATGTGATGTGATGTGATGTGATGTGATGTGATGTGATGTGTGTGTTTGTTGCATATAGCTTGGAAGAAAGCTGCTGTTCCAGAAAAAAAAGAAAGAGTACCAAGTAAATAAAGTGATAGATGTGCCTGATGTAACTAAAGTCTGATGGGAAAAGCCTAGCAAGTGCTATCAAAATAGAATAAACACTCGGTATTGGTAAGCAATTATGTGAAATCTGTGAAGCTAAAACACAGAAAGAACAGATTAAAATTTGGATTAAGTTAACAGATATTGAGCACGGTATCTCACTGCTACCAAAATGAACCAGCCCAACAGTTTTTCTCCTCAGATAGATTACAGTATGCTGTAGTGTGTAAGAATATAAGAAGGAGTCACATATATGTACTTAAAGAATGGTGACCATTAATGGTAAGCACAGGACTGAGTAAATGTTGGTACCTGCTGTTCATTTGAGCACTAAGGAGACTGAAACAGAGAGCTGCTGAGAGTTCGAGGTCTACGTGGGCTATACAATGAGTGGAAGCCAGGTTGCTTCTCAAGATCCTTCCTAAAAACAAACCAAGTCCCAAATGCAGTAAACCAGAGGGGGTGGGTACAACCACCTGGCATGGCATGGATATGAAGGGAGGCTTCCAAGCAGAGTTGCTTTTGAAAATCAGTCCATCACTAAACTTGACATTGATGGCTGTGACATGGTTACTTTGAAATTTTCTGTTGAAACATCTCGTAGTGTTTTACTGAGATGGTTATCAGGAATGTATACCAAATCAAATAATATAAATTCAGCCTCCCTTTTGTATGCTCACATTTACATTCTTGTGCTTATCCAAAACTGGTAGTAGCCAAAGCTAAGAGGAGAAGGAAAAACCACCCAGAAGGTTTTTCTCAAGCAATTCCTTTCCCTGTGTCTCCTTGTAGCGTCCTCAGATAGGCAAATGTTCCTCATTCATTCACCTGCACACCTTAAGTCATGAGATTATTATGATTTGAGGACTGTACTAGACTTGAGAATGCAGAGGTCACTTAATATAGTGTGGGCCAACTCTCAAGTATCACAGATAGCCAAGATATATTTGCTGAATGAATAAAAGAAATGGCTAAGATATTCTAGCTAGAGGAAACAGGATATGGACAGCCACATGGGGGTACTATACATGACTAGAGGCAGTTTATTGAATACCTTCAATAACTCTTGAATGAATCCAACCACAGTAAGCAGAAACCTGATGAGGGTACAGGTACTGCAATACGGATCATTAGATCATGCTGGGAGATAGTAATAAGATGAGAATTTTTAACATTAACCTTAGACTATGGATCATCCATTGAAAGGTTAATAAAACATCATTCAAAACCATTACCAACATACACCAAACAGCACACTGACACTGGAAGGAGGCAGAGATCTGCGTACTGAGGTGCTTCTGCCACGTGCTTGCCAAAGGAATAGAGGCAAGAGCCTCTTCTTCTCTGATAACATTTTCATACATGTAAAATATACATTAAATGTGGTTTGGTTTTGAATTTTCCATGCAACAAATTTTTATATCTCTTGATATTTGCACTAACATAAATTTCGCCTTTACCTATGTAAGGCTGATCAAATAAAAACATTTTCAAATTGACTCGTTGAGACAAATGTTATGTATTTATTTGAATAAGATTGACAAGAAGGAAGCACGCACGTGCGCACACACACATGCGTGCACACACACAAACACACACACACTCCCTCTTAAGCTGTTGTCTTAGGCACCAAATCACAAGATGAGAAAGAGTTCTAATACAGATGATGTCTCAAAGAATTGTTGAGCAAACAGCTAGACAGAGATGGCTAAATGGGATGGCTAAATGGCTGTGTTGAATGTCATCTCAGAGCATCTAGATATAAGGCAACAACAACAGTATTGCTCATATAGGGAGGGTAAATTTATAGTCTGTACTTGACTGGAATAAAATTGAGAGGTACAAATTTGTAGTATTTAAATTTAGCGTTATAAATAGAGACAAGTTCTTGATGACCTTTTGTTGTATAAAAATATTTGTTGAAAAAGCAACCTGGTTAAATTGAACGGAAAGAGTAGCTAAAAAAACACATTTGAACTCAAATATTTGCAGATTTTAATGTGCAAAGAAATAAGAATGATGTTTTTTTGTGCTTGGCATGAGGTTATTTTGAGTTTTGTTGGTACCTAGTCACATTTTCTTATTCTACAGTCTACCAAGAAGAGGCAGCTTCAGGTGTTAACAGTTCTCAATTTCTGGAGTATAATGTAGACTTTGAGAAAGGCCAAAGCAATTAGACTAAACACCATACTGAGAACAACAGTAACAGCAGCGAACTGCACAAATTTGTTACAGATATGGCTGAGGAAGCCACTATAATAGCTAAATACAAATTTACTATTAAAATTATTGCCTCTTTTTCAGATAAAATATATACAGAATTAAAAACAACATATGTATATGCAAACTTAAACTGTTTAAAATACATTAATTTTGGAAATAGTGTATGGCATAGAATGGCTGTATAGGCCTATCAGTGTGATGAAACATCTGTCAAATGGTAAACATTCATTTTTAATATAGCATGTTTCCTTTAATGATATTAATGGTGAGTTTGCTTTCAGAAGTATCTTAGTGAACATGAAATGTGCTAGCTTTTTTTAAAGCCACATTACCACTATATTGACTAGGGTTAGGTTACATTGTAAGGCCACAACTTAGAATTATTTATGATCCCTGTGTCTAGCAAACATTCATGTAATCTAAGACAGAGATTAGATGACCCCTCCCACACAATCCCAACACTCAACTTACTTTGAAAGAATAGTAAATGATGAGGGACTCTTCAGTGAGTGTTTCACTTGATGCTGGTTGTGCTGTTGATGATGGCTCTTCATAAATAACTCACCGTGTGGAGTCTGATCATCAGATGCAAGGATGCTTTCCTAGATTTCTGCTTCTTCTTGACCTGGCATTGAAGGGAGATGAGTAATAGTTTTGTATTACTGAGTTTTATCTGGAAATTGCATACCTTTCCTTGTATTTACACACAGATGATGGCCTCAGTGAGAATGGATGTGCCTAGTCCTGCAGTAACTGATGTGTGGCGGAGTGGGAGGCAATTCCCAAGGATGCTCTCCTTTCTCAGATGAGAAGCAGAGGGGGAGAGGAGCAGAAACTGCAAGAGGAAAGTACTGGGAGGAAAGAGGAACTGATACTGGGATGTAAAGTGAATAAATAATTTACAAAACCTAGAAGTTTATCTTGCTTCAATTCACATGAATGACATAGAATCCAATGTGCACATTCTTGAATACTAATTTTTAAGCTATATATTGTTTAATTAATTAATAATATGCTCTATATCAAGAATCTAAAGCTGTCTAAAACCCTTCTAAAACTGTCACCCTTAGGACACTTTCATTCCCTCATATTCTCTCGGTTAGCCATGGGGGGATGTGTTTCTTCTGATAGTTCCTTTGGGGTTACTTACTTGTTACTTAATTGACTGTTCATTCAGACCTGCAGCATCTTGGAAAGTCTTATTGTCAGGACTGATAGCTGTAGACTACTACAACTGAAAATTTATACAGAACAGCAAGTATTAAGCTATGTGGCTTAGGTTCCAATTTCCAAGGAAATACAGACACAGGCGATTACTGAGGGTTAGAACAGCAAGGGATGCCTGTGAGAAAGGCATAGTGTGTCCTAGATTTTGATTGATGATAATCCTTCTCATCTGTTTGCTGACTTCCAAGGCATTTTATGTTTAAAATATCAATCTACTTCACAACAATCTGTGAGGTTGGAGCAGACTATTGATTACTGCCACAGTCATGAAGACAGCTGATACTTGTGAAGGGTAACACACATGTGCCTGACTATGGGATCATTTGTGAATTTGTGATTTGTATCAGCACACTGATTATATATATATATATATATATATATATATATATATATATATGTTATATCTGCTTCATTGTGTGCTTTTTAACATGATGCTTTCAACAGTGCAGGATATACGTGTCTTCTAAGTGTCAAGTTTAGCTGCTTTTTGGTAAGACAGAAACAAATCAGGATGATTCATGATTTAGGGGAACTTACATTCTCACTTCTAACCTTAAATAGAAAGCATGTGTATGTGTGTGTGTGTGTGCATGTGTGTGCGTGTGTGTGCATGTGTGTGTGCGTGTGTGTGCATGTGTGTGTGTGTGCGTGCATGCGTGCGTGTGCGTGCATGCGTGTGTGTGCGTGTGTGCGTGCGTGTGTGCATGTGTGTGTGTGAGTGTGTGTATTATATATAAATTTATTTTTGATATATATATATATATATATATATATATATCCAAATTATAATCTGTTCATTCTGTATAACAATATTTATAAATATGGGTTCAGAGATATTTCCCCATGGACAAACAGTTGGTGCTTTCTAATTGGTGGGAAGATCACCTATCCCATTCCTAGCTTTCTTCCCTTTTATAATTCTTGGTGTAGGTTGAAAGCCTCTTGGGTTTTTCTCCATCCAAATTGGCATATTCATTGTTATTATTCTGTACAGCCCATATTAGACCATGAATAATTTAGCAGTGACCAGGAGATCTCTAATTGAACTTAAGATCTACTCAAAAGATGGAAACCACACTTGGTACTGGAAACCTTGCTAACTCTTCAGTGCCAGTGAAGTAATGGTTATTGAAGGAGAATCCACAATCCATAATGTACTAATCCAGTAAAACCACTAACAATGATCGTAAACCCATATCCCATGGTTTGTTCATTTGTCAAGTTGACACAATCTAGTCTCATCAGGAAAGAGAGTCTTAGAGAGGGATTTTCTAGATCAAATTGGCCTGTGGGTATGTGTGGGGAAAATTATCAAAATTGTGTTGACTGGGGTGGGAATATCAACCTACTGTGAGCAGCACAACTCCTTATGCAGGGGATACTGGACTGTATGAGTGAAGAAAGCAAAATGAGTACAATTAGGTATACACTCAATGTCTCTCTCCTCTCAACTGTGGGTGTTATAGGACTGGCTGCTTAAAATACCTGCCCCCCCTTTAATTGTTTTTTTTTTTTCCAATGATGGACTGAAATTTGTAATTGTGAGCCAACTAAGTCATTTTCCCTTAAGTTGCTCTGGTAAATTATTTTTATAACAATAATTAAAAATAAAAATATGGCATATGGTATAAGCAATCACTGTAATGTGGTTTTGCCACATCTCTGATATATAACTCAAATTTCAAACTTGCAACCCTTGATTTTGAACTTGGACAGATTGAGAGTTTATTTGGTCCATGAGCATGTGTGACAGCAACACAAGAACTAAGAGAGTTTAGACACCATGGCTTACCTTATCTGTTTTAGAACATTGATGCTGTACTGCAGTGATGTTCAAGCTGATTGGTGGAGATGAATCCAAGCTGAAAAAAAAAAAAAAAAAAAAAGAGGCTGAGCAGTGGTGGCACACGCCTTTAATCCCAGCAATTGGGAGGCAGAGGCAGACAGATTTCTGAGTTCGAGGCCAGCCTGGTCTACAGAGTGAGTTCCAGGACAGCCAGGGCTACACAGAGAGATCCTGTCTCAAAAAAACAAAAAACAAAAAACAAAAAAAGGGAGGAGGACAGGAGGAGGAAAAATGTTAGTTTAGTTAGTTTAGTTAGTAGTGTTTTGCTGCCTTGTGTGATTTTTCACTTGGAAATTTCAACAGTCCAGAGTATATGTGTTATATGTCCATTAAGTGTCAAGTCCAGCTCATTCTTGGTAAGACAGAAATGAATCAGAACAATGCATGATTTAGGGGAACTCATATTCTCACTTCTGACCTTGGCTAGACAAGCAACCTCAAACAGTTTGAGGCCACTTAAAATGATGTGTCCAGGCTGGGAATGTGAGGACTCAGTCATGACCTTTGAACGTCTGTACTACCCTGAATCACAATTTTGTCACTTCTCATAATTCTGCAGTCCTTGTAGACACTATAAAGCATGAGTCAAACGTCCTTAATTGTAACTGCTGAAGCACATGTCTAAAGCACCTTGCAGATAGAGCTAAAGATTCACTCTGCAGTCCTAGTCCATGATGCAGGTTTCTGGTGATTATCTAATGCTTGTTGAATACATGAAAATACGAAGTGATAAATGTATCACAAGGCCACTAAGTCTTATTTTTTTTCAATTTGTTTCTGTTCCTGGTATTTGATTACTTTAGTTATGATCTCTTATTATGGACAGTTTTTAAAAAAACCAAACATGAAGGAACTGCTTTATTAGTTATAGTGGTATAAAAACTAGAAACTTCTTTCACTGAGGCCAGACCAGGAAGTCCTCTGCTGTATATGTGCCGGGGCCTCATATCAGCTGGTGTATGCTGCCTGGTTTGTGGTTGAGCATCCAAGAGATCTCAGGGGTCCAGGCTAGTTGAGGATGCTGATCTTATGGATCCTCAGCTTTATCTAGCTTTTCCCTAATTTAACCACAAGAGTCCTGGCTTCTGTCCATTGGTTGGGTGTAAGTATCTACATTTCTTTTAGCTGCTTGTTGAGCCTCTTAGAAGGTAGTCATGTTGGTCTCCTGTCTATAATGTAAGCATATCATAGCATCAGTAACAGTGTCAGGCCCTAGGGCCTCCCCTGAGCTGGATCCCAATCTGGGCCTGCCACTACATCTCCTCTCCCTCAGGTTCTTCTTCATTTTTGTCAGTGCATTTCCCTTAGACAAGAAGACACACCTAATGCTCAAGAGATTTGAAGCCCCAGGGAGTGGGGAAATCTAGTGGGGTGGAGGTGAAGGGTGTAGAGACGTCCTCTTGGAGACCAGGAAGGAGGTATGGAATGGGGTGAGGTCAGAGTGTGTGTGGCTGCTGTACTGTTAAAGAAGATTAAGTAAGGTGACACGATCACAAAAGAACATACATGATATGCACTCACTGATAAGTGGATATTAGCCAAAAGCTCCGAATATCCAAGATACAATTCACAGACCACATGAAGCTCAAGAAGAAGGAAGACCAAAGTGTGGGTGCTTTGGTCCTTCTTAGAAAGGTGAACAAAATAATCATGGGAGACAAAGTGCAGAGCAGATACTGAGGAAAGGCCATTCAGAGACTGTACCAATCTGAGGATTCATCTCAAATACAGTCACCAAACTCCAACACTATTGTGGATGCTAAGAAATGCTAGCTGAAAGGAGCCTGATATAGCTGTTTCCTGAGAGGCCTTGCCAGAGCCTTACAAATACAGAGTCGGTTGCTCACAGCCAACCATTGCACTGAGTGCAGGGTCCCCAATGGAGGAGTTAGAGAAAGGACTGAAGAAGCTGAAGGGGTTTGCAACCCCATAGGAAGAACAGCACCAACCAGCCAGACCCTCTAGAGCTCCCAGATACTAAGCCACTAACCAACCAAGGAGTATACGTGGCTTCAGCTGCATATGTAGTAGAGGATGGTCTTGATAGGCATCATTGGGAGGAGAGGTCCTTGTTCTTATGAAGGCTTGATTGATGCCCCAGTGTAGGGAATCAAAAGCTGGGAGACAGGAGTGGGTGGGTGAGTAGAAGAACACCCTCATAGAAGCAGGGAAGAGCGGATAGGATAGGGGGTTTTCAGGGGGCTGGAAACCAGATAAGGGGACTCATTTGTAATGTAAATAAATTAAAATAATAATAATAATAATAATAATAATAATAATAGTCATAATGATAAATAGAAGCTTCAAAGATCTCTAAGTCTTCATGTTACAGATAGACAAACAATAACCAGTTTGCTTCAAATGATTCGTCAAAATAAAGAACTTTTATCTTTATCATTTGTAAGGTTAGTATTCTCACATTCTCAACTATTTTGATATTCTGACTGCTCTTTCTCTTATGGGATTTAAGAAGATATTTGTGTGTGTGCATGTGTGAGCATATTTGTCTACCCATGTCTGTAGAGCATAGTGGCCTTTCTGCCCTTTGACTAAGATCCAGGCTTTGCTTAGCAGTAGGGGGAAACTTGCTCCATGTATCATATCATTAGAAGCCATTTATTTTAAAAAGTTGCATTTTATGTCCTATGAAACATCCATCCAAAGTATTTAAAACTATGTCCTTCAGCTTTGTTATGAATATAAATCTACTTTGAAATACAAGCTCGTAACACAAAGTTAGACAGTAAATGAAATGTAGGTTTTAGTTCAGGCTTCCATCTTGATGAAGCTGTGTGACTTAAACATGTCACCTCCTTTCTCTGGCTCTTAGTTTCCTTGTGGGTTCCTTTGATGGGCTGGCATTTTGACGGAGACTCTTGAGATGTAGTTTGAGTTGCGTCTTCCACTAGGCAGACAAGAGTGACTAGCCTCCCCTGGCTTAGATGGGTTCTTGCTTCCAAATCTCCATTGACAAACCAGAATCAGGTTTATCAACTCTCCTCTTATTACCACTTCCAGTAATAAATTTGGAGACATCTCCAGTAATGGAAGTGAGCTCAGCTTACTGGACCTGTTTTTCTCAGAATAGCTTTATGGAGAACTGCTCCTCGTAGGCAGATGGCCGCTTTTATCACACCATATATCAAGGAGGGAATGACCTTGAAATCCCTTCTTACCATGCCAGCCAAATGGATAAACAAGAAAATACAATCATCTAGCAGCCAAATCACTGTTGGCATTCATAACAATTATTGAAGAAAGGAACCTCATGTTTGTATATTGCCTCAGCATCTATTCATTCAGCCATCAAGCATATTTTCCCCCAAGCATTTCCCTCAGAGCCTGTAACAGAGGTGGCAGGCTGGGAGGCAGTGGCAACAAAATGGTACATCAGCCCTGTACCAAGTCCTCAAGTATCTAGTATGTAAGTGGAAAGGATAAGACATGCACCAATCAGAGTTACTATATCAAGTCCCCTGTGTCATTTGAAGAAGCACTTTTCATATCATTAGCTTCATTTCTTATATCACTTGCTCTTAAAATAATATTTGATGTTTTCAAGGTAAATCAATAACCAGTACATATCCCCTGGCTGTTCCTGGTCTCAGTGAGGTGCCTCTGTTTCTCTACCATATCACTTCTGTGAGGCATTCAATCTACCACATCCTCAATGGCATATAAGATGCAAGATAGTACAGGGGAAGGCCAGGGCCAAGAAGTGGGAGTGGGTGGGTAGGGGACGGGGGGAGGGTATATGGAACTTTCGGGATAGGATTTGAAATGTAAATAAAGAAAATATCTAAAAAATTATGCAAGATAGTAAAGACTATGTAACTTTCTACCTACTTATTTACTCAGTAAGTCCCAATGGGCAAAGGTTCCTATTAGTTACAAGTTTCCTAGGTGTAAAGGTACAAGAACAAACAACACAGCTAGCATTCTAGTGACAGAACCAGAAGATAAATAAACAAACAAAATATGGGTTAAGAGAAAAATAAAGCAGGATAGAACCTAAGAGTAGGGAAATGTGGTTTTAATTGTGTCTTATGTTCTCAAAAGTGGCCAGGCAGTGGAAGCAGGATTAAAGTGAACTTCAAAATTAAGTAAAGGATGAGGAAGGTTGTGATTAACAGAAAGATTGCTTGAGGTAGGAGGGGTAAACCCAAAACAAGGAGGGAACATGCTCTATACGTTCATGGGACAGCGATGTGACCAATGTGGTTGGATAAGTTGGAGGAAACGGAGCATTCAAATTCAGAGGACTTCATATGGTCTTGGACTTCTGCTTTTAATGAGAACTCCAATTTACCCAGCTCTTGTTGCTTAATGAACATGTGCATAAAGAATATTAAATAGATCTGACTATAAGAACAGGAATATAAATATTTCTTGTGGGTCCTATACCCAGTTCACCAGATATGGGGCATAGCCTGCTTCTGTCTCCGGCAGATAAGTAGAAGAAAAATAGGTTGCTATGGTACTCACCAGCCTAAGCTCTATATGAAAAGAAATAACCAATTTGATTAGAATTCAGGTGACTGAAAGATGACTCAACAGCAGTTGACACTCTTAGAGGGACATCTCATGGAGAGGACACAATATAGAACATGTTCAAAGAACATGGCAGAAGAGAAAAAGACAAAAGAGAAGAATGGGCACTAAACAGTCTGTGGTTTGTGTCCAGAGGAGAAAGACGAGTGACAAAACTGAATAGTAGGAAGCAAGAATCTATGGATGATTTAGAAGCCAAAGCATGACGAAAAGGCAGTAAGAACAACCAATTTCTGACTAATAAAGGATGGAGAAAGCTATCGTGAAGCTGCTGAAATGGAGCTGGTGGAGGCCTTTGGTTAAATCATCAGGGGATCCAATAGAAGATTACACAGGAAATATGGAGGAAGGCAAATCCCCATGACTTAGAAACACATTGTATATGGCAAAGGAATTCTCCCAGCCCACATTCCCGGCAGGTCTCCCTAATAATTATGTATGTTCAAAGTTAACCACCATGACTTGCTCATTTTCTCTGTCTTTTTCCCTTGGACAAGTGATTGAGAATAATTTGCAACCTCCCACATGTTCAGAAATGTACATCAAGTATGTGCTATGGCTCAGGCATGTACTTCTGAAATGAGAGGCCTGTGTTAGGGTGACTCAGAAGCACCGGGAGGTATTAAAGCTTTTCCAAAGCACTGGAGTAACAGAAATGCCAAGAGGGTTGGAAAGTATTTTTCCTCATGTTTAACTACCCTAGATACATTTATAATATATAAAGAAAAACTTAAAGTTCACCCAAGATATTATATTCAGGAAGTATTTAGTTAGGTAGTGTTTAGGGGCAAAGTGTGTAAAAATTCAACACAGGATCAAATTTCAGATTATACTCACCAGCTGTGTGAAGTCAGGCAGGCACATTAAACTTTACATGCCTTAGGTAGCAGATGAGACGGACGATTCCCTAAAGGAGTTGATGCATACTAGGAAACACCAACTACCATGATCATTACTACCTTCGGTTTGAATAGCATTTACTACACAAGTACCACAGTTGTTATTAACAGAGGGCAAGCACAGTGGAGGGTAGGACATGACCAGTGGTGTGAAGAGCAATGCTGGCAACATCTAGAAATCTACAAGGAGCTGAGCTCCATCTTGGGTCTGTCTTATTCTACATGTGTGCATGTGTTGTCGGAGAGGGGCATGACACATTTGCTCAGTTCTAAGATGGATGATAAACGCCAATTTAGTAGCTGTCTCTGCACTGATAACCACACAGAAAAATCTTGATAAAAAGTTTCCCAAGTTCACAGAGGAAGCAAATGTTTAAAAATGAAATAATTTGACTGCAACCACTAAGCCATGCCACATGTATTTGACACCAGTACCAAGTGTGCCTGACTTCCAATTGATAACCTCTCCTCCCCCCACCCATCCTTCCTTCCGAAACCAAACTATAACTAAGCCTATTTCCAGAACATATACTCTTTCTATTAATTAAAATCCAATCCTAGTTGAAGAGTCCATTGTGTTTGCCCAGCTATTTTCCCCACAACAGCCCTTAGATTTCATCCTTGACTTCTAGGTGAACTTCATGCCCCATGGTGACAAAAGGAAGGCAGCAGATGCCACAAGTCTCCCTCAGCCTCCACCGGATATGATTCACCAGCAATAACATGCTTTGTCCGAGCTGAATGCCACCTCTCACTTACCAGACAAAGCCTGATTTTCCTGGGTTGGGTTTCCTTGTTAGACAAACTTGTGAGCAATATGTGGGATGGATGCAGGAGAGTTAAAATAGCCTAACCACAAAAGGTTACTTCTAACCTTAGACTTACGAAGGTCCACCCTCCCAATTCTTTGTCTTGTATTGAAAAGCATGCGTCTCTCCAGAAAAATCCACAGAGTGGGTTGTCAAGTGGTGGGAGTAATTACATTTCCAGAATTAACCTGCTGCTAGAAATGCCTTGTAGGGAGCCTGGCATATGATATATTCATCTTAAATTAGAAACTCAATATCCTAGACTTGGTAAATGATAGCCATCTCCAATCTGCCTTAGTCAGGCCATGTCTAAATTTCCACACTGCATTTTAGGATCCACATCGACTTTCTTCAAAATGAAAATATGTCTATCGACTGCTTATTAATGCACGAAGTAATGTGTGCTCATTTAAAGATATTCTGCTAGAACAAAAGTATATAAACTAGAAACTAAAAATCCATCAACCATAATTCTACCCCAGAAATAACCACAATCAATGGTTGAACTCATAAGCTTCTTGTCTGATGGAATGTTGGGTTGCATGTTATCTCCTTAGAAAAACAAGATTAAATGAATGTGGAGTATGTGTGTGTGTGTGTGTGTGTGTGTGTGTGTGTGTGTATGCACACATGTTTGGTTGTGTAACTTAATTGGGGGGTTTATAACTTGGAGTATCTTTCCTTCTGTGTCAATATTCAAGTTTTGCTTATCATATTTTAAAAATTAAATTAATTTATTTATTAGTTTTTATTTATTCTCTATTTTAATAGTATTCATTGAGTAGTAACAGGGCAGCAATTATACAAGAGAGGGTGATTGACTTTTTTTTGGTAGTGAAATACACATGCCATAAAATTTATTAAAATAAATTTGATTGTACAATTCAGTGAAAATAAGTAAATTTACTTTGTTGGTCACTGTCTGCCACTGGCCATCTCTAGAAAAATTTAAATTTTCACAAATCTCTATAGCTTTGAAATAATTATTCTTCCTCTCTCCAACCTATTAATGACATTCAACTTTTAATGTCTATAGGTTCAACTACTCTATCTCATGTGAGATGATAGAAGAGTTTTAATTGGGGTTACATTATTTCACTTAACATGACTGTCTTCTAGTATATCCACATTGTCCTATGAGTCAGAACTTACTTCTCTTTTAATGACACGATATTCCATTGACTCTATATACCACTTTCTGTTTGTCCACACACTTCCTGGTAGGTAATTGCTTCCAGAATTTGGCTATGTTGAGTAACTATGTTACCTACATGGATGAATTCATGTCTGACTTTGTTTTTTTCCTCTGGGTATAAAGTCAAACTTTTGAATCACAAGGTAAGCCTATATTTAAGACATTTAAGAACCATCATATTACTTTTTTTCCCAGTGGTTCTGCCACTTAGCATTCTTTACCAATAATGCACAAGCCTTCCATTATCTTCACATTCTGACAAAATTACCCATATTTAAATAACCACACAACTGATATGAAACATCTCATTGTGCTTTTGATCTGTGCATCCCAATAATTATGAGTTCTAGATTTTTTGTTGATTTATTTTGAATTGAGAGGATCTTTATGTATATTAGATATTAATCGCAGAACAGGGTGTCTCCTATTGGTTAAGTAGATAGTTTGCACATATTTTTATCTGATGAGTTGTTGCCTTTTTATGATTTCTGATAATTGTTCCATATGTCAAAATTTTTTATTTGATGAAATCCACCTTAGTTCTTTTCTTCTAATTAAAGTTTAAAACAAGAAGATCCATGACTAGGTGGAATTTGCATTTTGATAGAAAAGATATGCATTAAATAACTCCACAAGTGAGGTTTTAAAAGTTAATATCATAATTATATAGGTGAAACTTAATTTGTTTATTTGATAATAAAATGTTATTTAAGACCTGAAAATAAGCCAAGGAAGATTTAGGTAAGCAGGATATATGGGGAGGATTAGAAGGGTAAACCCACAGATGAAGAAGGGCCCAGAAAGAGGTGAAGAAACAACAATAACAGCAACACAACCAGCAAACAAACAAAACCCAGAAGAGACTGCCAGATTGGCTGTCTTTCCCCAAGGCTGCTGAATTTCAATAGATCAGAGAGGAAAGGGCATAGAGAAAATCAAACAAGGTGGTGACAGCCATTCATTTATTATCAGAGACAATCTGTTGGAAGAAAGTGAAAAGAATGCTTTTAGTCTCATTTGAGTAGGAAAATGTGCATGGTAAAGTGGTAAGGTGTGGGGACGGGTTATATTAGCATGCTTTAAAAAGTAACACTAGGCTTGGAGATAATTAGATCTGGCGACTCAAAGCATGCTTCCTAAAGTCTCCTTCATGTTTATGTCTACTTCCTTCCCCCTTTGCTTTCATATTGTGCCATTCTCTGAACAGTCTCTTTATTTCAGGTGCCAGCTGTTGAGAAGTTGGGCCATAGTTGGCTCCATACACCTCCCTAACTATAGATTACAAAGGATGGAGAGACTGATTGTGTTCTTGAGTATATATAACCCCTATGCCTGAATCTGGCCAATGCTTGGTTTTCATTGTTAATATCATGGTCAGTTTGGCTTGTTTTTTGAATAAACATTCTCAGACCCTGCCATAGACATATGAGCTCAGAGTCTCTAAGGAGACATCACGCAATCAATGTTTGACAACCTCTCCTGTTCATTCAGGTGGACCCTCAAGTTTTAAAATGAGCATTTCAGATGATATCAGTGAGGTCTAAAGTGACAGTATTAGGTAAGATCAGCTGCTGGTCACAAAAAAATTGATCATTCTTTCTGGAAGTCTTTGGTAAGGAGCTGTTCTCCAAAGGTAATGGCAGAGAATATGGATTTATGTTATCAAAACTGAAAAAAGGATTCCAGACAGATGAAGATTTCAAAGTTCACAGCATCTTTTCAGGTGCTTTAGATTCCATATCAGATATTGGAAGATTCCAAAAATGAATGTTGAGAGAGAGAAAGGAGAAAGAACAATTTTTATATTAATTATAACTATAGGTGATGAGTGGCATTCTGTCTGAGATTTAGGAATGGGTAAAGGAATCAGTACTGTTATTTAGATGTGACAGTGGACAGGTGGATTTACAGATACTTAGAAAAGGGCACAACACACCAGATAGGCAAACTTGAGTAACAAAGATTGAGGAAATGTCTGGATTGCAAAGACATGTATATGCTATTTCCTTTCCCTAAATGTCTTCTCTCCTCTCTTGACCTGGAGAAATGTTCCTCCTTCATCAAGTCTCAGCTTAAGTGTCTCTTCTCCAGGGACCTTGCTCATCAACCTTTCCCCTAATGCTATTTAATTTCCTTCTAATCATTTACAACCATTTGTACAATTATGCTCATTCACACATAAAGCGCTTGCTTTAATATTTTAGCTCCCTCACAAATCTTAAAGCAGGAGCTATTTCCTCTCAAGATAGGAAACTTCAGTCATTAAGTCTGTGAACCCTGGAGCTGTGCTGTGCAAGCAGAACACCTGCTTCTGAGACTAGTCAGTGTATGATCCTAAAAATTCACCTCCTTTATCTGTGATTTAATTTCTAATCTGTGAAATGGGATAACTGCTGTTTTCATGAAGTCATTGTGAGGTTTACAAGAGGAAATCTATGCAAAAGTCTATAGAGGAATGACATACTTAAGAAAGCACTAATATCGTAGTAAATGTTTTCACACTCTTCTCCTCAGTATCTCTGTCAGTACCTGCAATATTGTTCCCACTCAGTAAATACCTAAAAACCAATGAAGAATTATCCACAGCATTTTAAGTGCAAATGTTTGTATCAAGAGTCTGTGTACCAAGTAAAAGTGACACTGGAAAATGAACACAGTAAAGGACAGGAAAATTACAGAGCCGCCACTAAACAGGAAATGGTACCATTTTAAGAGTCCATCAACTAAGACTGAGAAGAAATTGAAATCAGTTGGCAATGTGTAGTTATAGCTCATTATAGAGATTCAGAAGTTCTAGTGGTTGCCTAGGGTAGGGCCAACACAGTGCTACTATGTGGATGGCTTATGAGAGTCATGTATTTTTACACAGATGGGTGATTAGTAGTATTAAGGTTTGGATCATGTGTCACATTCCTTTACAAGGCTCTTAGAAACAAGTTTTCTTGTCATGTTCAGCTTCTGATGGGCTCTATGGTTTTCTCTTTGTTGTGGGGGTAGGTAAGTTGGTAGCAGTATAACTTTACTATCTTTCTGATTTGCACATTTCCTTTATCTGAGTCTAAATCCCATTCTTCTGAGAGCCTAATTCCTATTTTTTTAAGGGTCCAGCTCACTCAAGTATGAGCTGTTCCTATCTCAGTAGCAATCTTTTTTCCAAACAAATTTACATTCTGAGATTCTAGGGGTTATGGCTTCATTGTATCACATTTTAGGAGGAGAGAGAGAGAGCACATAATTTAAAACATAAGAGGAATGGTGTACATTTGAAGGATTTTAGCATTTGAACACTATTTAGAAGGCATGTCTATGAAGAGATTTCTCGATTCAAACAACTGTGATACGGGCTACACAGCCTACTGGCTAAGACCTGAAGAAAATCCCCCAAGCTTTCAGAGCTTTAGATTGCACATTTGAACAAATAATTTTTAAACAGTATGAAAAGCAACTAAAAGAAAAATGTTTCTATGCATTCATCCAGCAGTACAGCACTTAGAAAAGATTTTGCCTTTGATTTTCAATGATGTGAACATTGAATGCATGGCTTGAGTGGTGGGAACCAAAATATTGTGTCCTTTTCAAATAAGCATGCATATATATATATGTATATATATATATATATATATATATATATATATATATATATATATATATATATATATACATATATATATATGTGTGTGTGTCTGTGTGTCTGTGTGTCTGTGTGATATGTGATATATATGTGATATATATATATATATGTGATATATATATCACATATATATCATAGCTAGAACTGCTCATCATCAAATCTTATTGGCTAATGTTCTAAGTTTCCTCACATACAAGAAGAGATGGTCAGTGTTAGCCAAATTGCTAATAGAAGGTATCTCTTTACTGGGAATATTGTTAGATTTTGCTTTGTAATTTCAAACTGATGTTCAAGAGACCACAAATAAAAGATGTTTCTTAGATAATAGGAGCATAATAGATGTTTTTCATGAGGACACAGTGACCAATAAAAAATCACGTGTCCTTATATGCAGCCTCAATTCCAAAGACCAGAGGTATCAGCCATTGGATCCATATTATATTCAATCTCTTTTATGATAGATTTTTTTTGGAAGAGGACAAGAACCCTTTAAGAAGTACCCATGGACCAAGACAACTCCTTAATTATTTAAGTAAAAGCTAATCATCATAGTACTGTTTTCAGCAAATGAAAAATCAAGCCAAAGCAACATGTGTATGGTTTTCTTTGTGGTTCTGGATAAGGTTAATGACAAAGGAGAATGACTTATGGTCTCTAGGTAAAGACATGATTTTCAGGGTCATCTGGGAGAAATATTAAAAAGAATGGCAGAGGCCAAAGAGTTCCCTTTAAAAATTTCCCTGAAGTGACTTCTACTACATGTCACTTGTATTCTTGTCTTGGAAGTAAAGACTCTTTCAAATGCTCAGAGTGATATTGGCAGGCACTCAGTGTTGTTAGGCCACTGCCGGAACTGCACTGGTGAAGTAGAGCCATCTTACAGCAGGGACTCTCTCCTGGGGCAGCATTCATTCAATAATTGATCAATGAGGGCATCAAAAGCCTTGACATCTTCCCTTCTGCCAGGGACATCTATAAAGGCTATCATAACTTCAAAGTGCTCCACATAGACAGTAGAAGCTTTCACTGAATTTTGTGTCAGTCACCTTCTTTGTTCAATTTTGTGATATCATATTGCATTCTAAATTTATTTTGCCTTTCCTAAATTTTAGTGCAACTATTAGGCCTCATCAGAAAGTTTTCTGTGTACAGTAGATGGTCACAACTGCTCAAAGCACAGAGACTGAGTGACTTAAGATGTATCAGCCACATATAGGACATCTATAATGCTCCTGTCACAAAGGCTCAAGGACCACCAAGGAAGAAGGAACAGGAAGCTTGTAAGATCCAGAGGTTGGGAAGGACTGGAGTAAAACGCTGTGTTCTGGACAAGGCAGGCCCTCTACATTCAGGAACATAGAACAACTGTGGTCATCTACAGAAGATTCAGTCAGTCAGTAGTCTAACATGCGATGGGAAGGGGTTCATGACCTCCCACTTCTAACTGAGGAGCAATGGACAGCTGATTGCTTTTGGAAGAGTGATTTATTTTTCATTAAATATGTGACATCTGGTGAGTTGACCATGCTCTAGTAGATGGTCTTCACACCCAAAAGTATATGAGTGCTTTTCTATGTAATTTAGAAGATAAAGATACAATGTTAGGGGTAGAGAACTGGAAATGGACATAGGAGGAGTTAAAAGAGGGAGTTTGTGGTAAATAGGATCCAAACTAATAAGAATAAGAATAGCCCCCACAGGCCTATAGGGTTGAATGACTAGTCATCAGGGAGTGGCTCTATCTAAGAGCGATTAGTAGATGTGGCCTTGTTGGAGAAAGTGTATCACTGGTGGTGGCTTTGAGGTTTCAAAAGCCCAAAATAGACCCAGTGTCTCTTACTATAGCCTGCAGATCTAGATATAGAACTCTCATCTCCTTCTCCAGCATCATGTGTACCTGCATGCTGCCAATATCCCCTGTTATGCTGGTAATGGACTAAATGTATGAAACTGTAAGCCAACACCAATTGAATGTTTTTCATTTTAAGTTCCTAGGGTCATGGTGTCTCTTCAGAGCAATAGAACGTAGACTAAGGCAGAGTTTGAAAGTTGGTAACTGAGAGAGATTGGAGCATGGAAAGATGGGAGCAAAATGATATAATTCTATTTCAATTAAATCATTGAAAATTTAACATGTGAAGTATAAAAATTAATATAGAAAAGTATTTCTTTTTGTCCATGGCAAATGATAGTTTGCCTTGGTCGAAAAGTTATCTGTGTCTTTTTCAATGCCTTTCAACAGTAATTTGTAGTTTTTCAACATAAAGATTTTTTATTCTCTTGGGTAAAAGTGAATTCTTACTTAGTTATCATTTTTTGAAACAATTATAAATAGGAATGTTTCTTGATATCCTTTTAGGTAGATTATTGCTTGTATGCAAAAATGCTAGTTATTAGGGTAGGGGTATACTCATGGGTAGAATTAACATTTAGTATCTATGCATTGGTGGGTTTAAGGCCCAGAATCACAGTTGTAAGAAGTCTACAGATTATTGTATGCTGATTGTGATGTTTTGTGATTTTACTGAATATAAAGCTTTTTTGGTAGCTTCATTGCAGTTATTATATGTATGTAATCATTTCATTGGAAGAAAAACATAATTTCCTTCTTTCTAATATAATTGCATTTTATTTCTTTTTCTTGTCTGATCACTCTTGCTAGCTTTTCCAGAACTATGCTGAAGAACTATGGTGACTTTGAAGATAGGCATCCTTATACTAGAGCTCAGTAGATTTACTTTTGGTTTCTCCTAATTGATTTTAATGTTAGCTGTGAATTTTTCATGTATTGCTTTACCTATGTTTAAGAAACTCTATTTACGTTATTGATATTTTCTTTTTAATCAAGAGAGAATGTTGCACTTGTTTAATGCCTTTATTCCTTGCGTCAATTGAGATGCTCATGTGGCCTTAATCTTTCATTCTGTTCTTGTGACGAATCTTTCTGATTGATCTTCATATGTTAGAATACACTAGCATGCCAAGGAAAAATTCCAGTTGGTTATGATGAACAATCTTGCTGATTGTTGTCGAATTCAGTTGGCTGATAGTTTATCGAGGCTTTCTGCATCAATTAATATCAGAGTGTTTGGCCAGTCATTTTATTTTTTTCATGCATTTTTCTTCTGGCTTAGGAATCAAGGTGATGTTGTCCTCATGCAGTACTTTTGGAATTATTCCTTTTACTTTTGTATTTTGGAAGAATTTAGCAGTATTGGAGTGAACTCTCCCTAGAATAGTTTCTAGAATTTCTCCGTGAAGCCATGTGATCATGAGCTTGCCTTTTCTGGGAGGTCTTAGAACTGTTTCTCAGTCATTTTACTGATTTTTCTCCAATGTATTACCATTCCTTCTGATTCAAGTATGACAGATTGCTTTTTTTTTTTTTTTCAAGAAAGCTCTCTATTTCCTCTAGGGTTTTTTTCTTTTTTTGGTATAAAATTGTTCATAATCATCCCTCATGAATATGTTTCTTTTGCTGGGGCATCTCTTCTTTTACAGTTGATTTTATTTATGTATTTCTTCTCTTAGTCTAGCCAGAGTATATAGATTTTTAACTTTTAAATATAAACTCTTTGTTTTCTACAGCTTTTCTATTCTCTGATTTATTTTTACTCTGATCTTTTTATCTACTTTTTCTTAAATTTGGATTTAGATTGTATTTTTTCTACCCTCTTCACGTGAAATGTCAAACATGCATAACTACCTTTGTATTTTGTCGTTGTTGATGATGTGATTTTTTTTTCCCTTAACTCTTAGCACTATCTAAATCACCTGTGTATCTATTTCTTTGTTTACTGGTTATCTCTCTGTAGATAATAAATATGAAAGTACAGACCATATAACTCTTATTTCAGTACATTTAAAGCTCTGTAAATCTGGTTAGTAGAACAATTATTTAAATGGTTCATTAAGAGCATACAGACTACTTTGAAATTTTTGAAATGCCATTATCATGGCTGAATAAATGTCCTCTAAGCTCAAAACTACACACAAAAGAAAATGGAAGTAAGCAGAGAAAGACATGACAACATAGGCCTCAAAGAAAAGATGCAGATGAATGGAAACCACATTATCATTCAGGATAAATTTTTAAAAAAACACGATAAATGCCTGCAGAAGTACAAAACAGCGAAGAGATAGTTGATTCACTTCTCATAATTTTAAAAGTCTTAAGAAATTCAGTGGGTATGTCATAAATAGAAGAAAACCAAAGGCTGAAGAGGATGTGATTTGCTCAGTCTCCATAAACACTTTTTTTCTGGTTTGGATTATGATGTCATGTAGTGTTCTACCTCAAACCAAACAAACACATTGGAATCAGAAGTGAAGCCAAAGATTGTATGGAATACAGTGAAGGTGGTGATCAGATACATTTGAAATAGAAAAATTATGTGAAACCCACAGCCTGAAACGCAACCATCTCAATCTCCCTTTAAAAATACTATGCCTTTGTCCACAGCAAAAACTTGGCTTCCATGCCCAGCTTCATGAGAATAGAAGACTATATCTTAAGAGATCAAGGCAGACTAAATATTAACAGACTCATGTGGTGCAGGATCCTCTGAACATTATGGTCTGGGCCTTATGCTTAAATCATCAATTGAAGCTTATAAATCCCACGTATGAAGCCTGAGATTGCCATAATTCTTTGTTACCACAGTAACATGTGAATGAACCGGATAGCAGACTATTTCCAATATAGAAAAAATATGAGTCACTTCTCTAATATAAATAAAAAAGACTAACAAAAATTAAAAATGAGATGTCAGCAGAAATAACTATACCGAAATAAAATAGGTACCTCAACAAAAGGGCAACTGAAAAGAATAAACAAAATGATATTCATAGAGAAATAACATACTATGTTATCATGTTAATGAAATTCTAATAAAATTGTAAATAGATTATAGAATTGCATAAAAGATGTATACTTAGAGAACAAGAAAGCAAAAATTAAAAGAAATATATGCTGGTTAATATTGTGTGACCATTTAATGAGCTATAGGTAGCCCAGACATTTGGCCAAGTAGTACCTGGATATTTGTTCAAGCATGTGTTTGGCTGATATTAGTTTCTTACTCAACAGAGTAAAGCACTTTGGACTACATTAATTGAATGGTCCATATTCAACTAACTGTTCATGCAAGTAGAACAAAACCAGGATCTTCTCTATTACCAAGAATTGAAAAGAAAGTGTTACAATCTCCAACAAACCATATTTTTGGTTATGGTAAGAAAATTTGAAAATTTGCCATTATACTGCCAAAAGAGTAAAAATCCAGACCAACAAAGGAGGATGCTCCAGATTTTAAGATATTTTGAACTTTAAAAAATATAGAATACAGTACTTTGAAAATTAAAAACTGATTAAAAAATGTAATACATCCACAAATCAAGAGATTTTGCTGACAGTGCTTATTTCCCTGTCCTATCCTAGGTATTTCATTGTCACAAAGAATAAAATTTGTAACTTGAGTTCTCATGTAGTTAAAAAGAATGTGTTTGGTTATTAGAAGTTAGCTGCTTGAAAAGCCTTCAATAAAGAAATCTTTAGACTATAAAAATGGAAAACTACTGTAGTTTCAGCTTTAATATGGCAGTGACTACACTGGCAGTAGACACCCCCTCTCCCCATCTCTAGTTATCATCTGTCCACCTATCCATCAATTACCATGATGCTGATAACACAGAAGGAGATCAGAAGACGGCTTCCCACTCCCTGTCTTGCTAGCATGAACTATCAGATCACTAGAGAGAAGGAAATAGACTTGATTTGTAGGGGACCAGCATTTATAATTCATAATTGTATATGTTAGTTACAGATATTCAATTTCACAACCAAATAGAGGGATTACTAGATAATAGCTTATACAAAGAGAGCTAGCTTTGGATGGGTGCATTTTTGTATTATTTGATATATTTATAGAGTCTGTGCATTCCAAGATGCTGTGCTCTGCTCTCAACTGTCTCTTCTCTGATAAAATGAAATATTTTTCATGGATTAAATCTATTTTCTTCTCAAACTGGCTGATGCTGAACATATTTGTGAGTCACCAAAATGTGATAGCTTGTGACTCTTGCTCATAGGAGCCTTATGTCTGAGAGACATTCCCTTCCATATATGGGCTACTTTGGTGTCAGGCAAACCTTTGTTCAGTTCTAGGATCAATGCTATATATGGTTTTGTTTTAATTCAAAACAAACATTAGGCTAATTGCATCCTCAGATACAATGAAACTTCCAATTGATACTTATTATTTTATTCATTAAAATACACTACAAACTTATTCTGACCAAATATTAGTAGGCATGAAGATAAGATGGTATAGACATTAATGTAAGATATAAACACAGCCGTGGATGTAGGTACAACTTTGTGGAGTTGCTTATAACAAAGGAGTAATAATTCTAATCAAAGAAGTAAGATGAGAATTCCAACAAAGGGTGGGTCTCTTTGCTGAAAACATACAATGGGAGCTCCCCTAGTGAGCAGCTAGACCAAACTTGATCTGTGGGTTACACATTAAAACTTTACTCATCATTCCAAAGAAAATGTAATCAGGTATTATCATTACTATCATGTAGAAACAGATGTATAAAGTGAATTAATGTGTCTACATTGTTAACTTCCAAAGCATTACAGAGCTTTTAGGAAGCAGTTATAAAATATACAACCCAAACCCAATTAAAAGGTCTGACACAAATCTGAACTCTATTATAAGCTCAGTTTTTTTCCCCCTAAAAAGGAGGAAAATATTTATTTTTAGATAATATTCCAATTAACTGGAGTTACATACATTCTGGTCAGTTTCGGTAATCCTTTGCTATTACTTGCTGGCTAACGTAAGTGCTTGGGATTTGTGGAAGAAGGAACCTAGATATAGCTTTTGTCATCACCTTTTACACTTTTGATTTTATGTATATGGATGTTTTGCTTATATGTATGTTTGTATTCAGTACGTGTGTCTTGTGCCTATAGAAGCCAGAAGAGGGCATCAGATGCCTTGGAACTGGAATTACAGACAGTTGTGAGCCTCCATATGGGTGCTGGAGATTGAATTTGGGTTTTCTGGAGAAGCATTCCATCCTATTAACTGATATGCCATCTCTGCAGCCCCAGTCACTGCCTTTTGTATACAATTTAATAACAGCTTCTTTTTGGTATCATCACCCCATCTCTTCTTTCAATGTGTATGGTAAAATTTCTGAAAGCCATTAGTCATGTGTGTGTTTTATAAAAATGAATTTTATTATGAATTCTCTCTCTCTCTCTCTCTCTCTCTCTCTCTCTCTCTCTCTCTCTCTCTCTCTCTTTGTGTGTGTGTGTGTGTGTGTGTGTGTGTGTGTGTGTATCCACACACATCTTAGTTCAGGTTTCCATGGAGTTAGGAAGAAGAAAGCAGATCCCCTTAGAACTGGAGGCAGAAGCTGCTCAATGTGGATGTGTGAACCAAGCTCATGTCATCAACACCAATGAAGTGATCTCTTAACAGTTAAGCTATCTCTCCAGTCCCAAGTCCCCAATGAATGTGTCTTTTAATAAGAAAACCAAAGGAAACAATTATCATATTTCTTTTATCATTGTTAATAGAATGTAATGAAAACAAGGAGAAAGATGCCATCTTTTCACTCACTCTTATACCTATCTCTATACACACAGGGTGTGTGTAGAGGTGTAAATAAATACATGAATAAAAACAATGTAAAGGGGTTGAAGAGGAAGAGGAGGAGGAAAGAACAAAAAGGAGGAGGAGGAGACAGTAAGAGATAAGCTGGGCCACAGTGAAGAATTGAGCTTTGAAGCTGTGAATGCTAATTTTGAATGTCAACTTTAGTGAATTTAGAAGTATTCTGGTAACTAACACTTCATTAGCTGTTTCCAGTCTTCTAGTAAGCAGTAAGTTGATTATTTCTCTTCTAAACAGAAAATCCAAGAGTTTTCCATTAGATTAGAGAGGTTGGGAGACTCATGCTCTGTCTGTAAGAAAGCTTCTGAGTGTAATGTCATTTGAATCAATGGGTTGCAAGGGGCTATGTTATCCTTGATGTAAACAGGCATTATCCAAGATGGTGACTAAGAATGGAACCAAGGGCACAGTAAAGTTTAACTTCTCCTGTCTTTGCATATTAGAACTTTGGATCTAACACTGTCCCCAGTGGCAGTCTAAGCACTTGAACTTAGAAACTTAGACTAAGAACTACACTCCCAGATTCCTTGGTTCTAAGGCTTTTGCAATGATACTAGTATGTTATAGGAGGGTCCTTGGTCATGTGGCCTGTGGCTGAGCATGTATGAGACTTATAAGCCACCTTGCATAGTCAATTCTCCAAATAAATGGCTTTTATCTATCACCCATAATGTATCTACCTTTCTATCTACCTCTCTTATATCTATCTATTAATATATTTTTATGTCTTCAGCATTTATTTTCTATCATTTAGCCATTTATTTTTCTTCGTCATCTACCTATGTATCTATAATCTCTTATCTGTTTTATATCTATCAATTTCTCTTGCCATCCATTAGTTCTCTACTAACCTCTAAATCTATCTATCTATCTATCTATCTATCTATCTATCTATCTATCTATCATCCATCAACATCATATCAGTTCTCTCTGAAGAACTCTGCCATAAACAGAAATAAAATTTCTGTACTTTGTTTGATGGTTACAAATTACTACATAAGATCTTTAATTCTATATTTACCTTCATAAGATAATTGAAACTGCTTGGTGAATTATGACCTATACATTAATAAACCCTGAGCTAGCATAGTCACGGCTGTCTGTGCTCTATAAACTTAGGGTGCTGCACATAGTAGAAATCCAACTTATGTGAAATTTATTTGTGAAGAAAATTGACCTCCTAGCAATTCTTTTTTTTTTTTTTTTTTGCTTCACTTCACTTCAATCACATTTTGCTCCTTTCTGGATTCTTCTTTTGCTATTTCTCTGGTTCTAATTTGCTGAATGATTTGCTAGGCTCAATTTAGCACCTTCTTCCCTGGAAAAGCATAGCAAGGCAAAGACCCTCTTCTTTGCTGAGTCTGTATCTGACTAATGGATACTATTTATTTATTTGCTCTACTCTATTTAGCTCTGGATCATGAACATAAATAATTCCAACCAAATAATATGCTTCTGTGTATTCTTTGAAAAAGCACACAGAAGAGACTCCATACCTAGTATAACTTGCCCACATTTGTTCTTGCTATTCGTCATTGGCTATTTCAAAATATTACTCTAACTCTGTACTTACCAGAAACTGGACTACTGTTTACTCTTAGGTTATTAATGAAAAATTACATCTGTCCTTCTTATTTTGCATGTTCCTAAGAGACATATATAATCCCTAGAAAATGTCAAAGACCATTAATAGTTAAACAAGATACCCTCCTGGGTCTCATTTGTTAATTCAACAAATATTTATTGTATAATATGTCTGACACTGAACTGGAAATATACTGATAAATGAGACACAAACCTAGTTTTAAGTTTCAAATAGCTGACATTTTAATAAAAGAGAGCAAATTAAGCAGATACAATATAGTTCAAGTTGCTAGAATTAGATGGATGCTGAATGAGTCACTCATGGTTTGTCTTCTAGCTTTGTCATCGAAAGGGATGAAGTCTTAGGAAAGACTCATCAGGGAAGGTAACATATAATCTGACATATGAACAATAAACATAACCATGCAATTTTAAGTTATAACCAATCATTATAGCCCACTGAAAGAGAAAAAGAAGCACTGAAAATGTTACAGGTAGAAAAGAGGCTTGGAAGAAATCAGGAAAAGCATGGCTTCGTTTTGGAGTCATAGGAAATGAAAGCAGACAAATTGGAAACATGGGACAGTTCATAAAGAAAGGCTGGTACAACAGCAAGGTCTTTAATCTGCACATACATCCGAATGTTTTAAAGCGGAAGCACAATGTCTCTGTGTTTACATTTTAGAAGACTTCTTGTCTTTCCTGAAATAATGGGTATATGTCCTGTTCGCAAAGGGAGATAATGAGTTTTCAAGAGACCACTCCCTAGATCCTCTCTTGAATTCCAGGCTCTTTGAGGGTTACTTGATTTTTCTTCTCTAGAATGCTTTTTTCTCTGCAGGCCCCTTTGATTGACTGGGCCCACCCACAAACCCAGCTGCACAAATGGCTTTATCCAACATCGAGGAGACACTGTCAGCAGCCAGTAATATATCTGTATATGTTTTTCTAGTGTGAAAGTAAAAAAGCCTTAAATCATGAGACACACTAAAGAAGCAAAGGCTGGACCCTAGAGTTACATAGAGAGGATGAATACAGACTATTCACTTGGGTAGCAGCAAGCAGTCTCTCTTATCCCAGAGGGATTTCAGAGGATTCCATGAGACACACATGGGAGAAGACACCTGTCTGAACTAAGTGCCTGATTCACTGAGGGGTCTTATAGCTGGAAACAAATGTCCTGGTTATGAGCTGGCTCTGACCCAAGAGCTGCAAAACCCTTTCCTATCCAAGGGAGGCCCAAGTGCTCCCTGGGTACAGCGATTTCCAATTACTCTAAGAAAAGGGAGGACTAGAGGAAATTTCACAAAACGACAGCCAGGTCTCTTTGGGAGGCTTGTCCTGACTGCTTCTCCCCTCTGTGCTCCTTGCATACTGCCCACACACAGACTTCAGCGGAGTCCCCAGCCCGCCGAGGGAAGTGGCCTAATTAAAATCACACTTCACACTGCCAAACTGGATATGCTCTCCTCAGCTCCTAGAAATGTCTTGGAAAAGTGTCTGGAGTTGACTGAGTCCTTCCCAGAAGGGACCTTTTTCTTGATGGGGGTTGGGAGGGGAGGCAAATTCAGCAGATGGAGAAGACAACCTTGGCTTTTAATGTTCTGCTGGTCCATAGGTGCATGTTCACACTTCCTACTTTTCTTCTGTGCCTCTGTATCCTTATATGTTATGCAGCTTAACCTTGCAAAAGAGACAGGATGATATGTATATTCCATCACCAAGTACCGGATGGTAGGACCCAGTGAAGCAGTTGAACAGTGTTAAATATAGCAAAACTCACCCTTGATTTCTGCTTCTCTCTTTTCTGCCCAAGCAAGATTTTGGTGAAACATCTTAGTACTTTTTACTGTCACTGTGATAAGAAACACTCTGAGAAACCAATTGAAAAGAGAAGATTTTTTTTTTTTTGAGTCACACTATCAAGAACTTTAGGCATCTGATCATATCACAGCCGTAGTTAAGCAGCGGAGACCCCGAAAAGTATGTTCTAAGATCA
Source organism: Mus pahari (assembly GCF_900095145.1). Classification (NCBI taxonomy): domain Eukaryota; kingdom Metazoa; phylum Chordata; class Mammalia; order Rodentia; family Muridae; genus Mus; species Mus pahari. Next base: position 18,758,180 of record NC_034595.1, on the reverse strand, counting down.
TTTTCTCCCTTTTATATGTTCTAGAAGCTCAGTCTAGAAAATGGTGCCACCCACAGAGAAGGGGGCTTCTCACCTCAATTAGCATGATCAAGGTAATTGCCTATATCATGCCTTGGAACCTGTCTCCCAGGAGAGTCTGGATTTTATTAAGTTCACAGTGGAGATGAGTCATCACACATTGTTTCTCTACATTGTGAAGTGAGAATAGTAAGTTTCTCATTCAGGTGTCAAGTAATTGACACATTTTCAGTGTTAGAGAAAGTATAATCCTTATTATTATAAGTATCAGAGTTGGGGGGAAGTAGAGGGGTGGCTCAGCTGTTAAAATTACTTTACTCTTCTGGAAAACCCTAGTTTGATTCCTAGAACCTATATCAGGGGACACACAGACACCTGTGCCTCCGGCTGCAAGGGATCACTTTCTTTTGGCTTTCTCTGGTATATATCCCCACACAGAAACATATAGCACAAATAGTTAAAAGTAAAATAAATTCCTAAAAACCTCAAATAAGTATCAGAGCATTATCAGCAGGAAATTGGACAAAAGCACTAAGAAATTAATATTGATTTTGTGTTTGTTAACTCATTGTTGGAACTTAGAAATTTTATTTGCCTCCTTGGGCTCCAAATGTTGTCTTCTATAAATGTGTCTAAGATCTTCTTACCCATGAGTCTAACATTCTACATTTGCCTAAGATTAACATTCCTTTTTCATTTTTTTTTTTATTCTCTCAAAAAACACTTCAAATAAAACCTAGTACATGTTATTTAGTCTTTTTTTGTATACAATGTAGTGTATTCAGTAGTGTGCACAGATTTATTCATCATAAGAATTAGGAACTGGGGCTGCAGAGAGGCCTCAAAGGTTATAGGCACAGATAGACTTTCCTCAGGACTCTTTCTGTTTTCTCTTCTTTGATGATCACTAAGGTCTGGAAAGGTTGATACAGACACCCATTTAAAGTTGATTATTGAGAAGTCAGTTATTCTTAGCCCTTGGAACAATCCCTAGATGCTGTACCAATGGGCACATTCTGCAAAACTAAGCTCTTTGACAACATAATTTTAAAGTAATTTCTTTGCTGCAGGACATAATAGAAAATAGTATCTATTTTTTAAGTGTATGTGTATATGTCAAACACACCAGGATTAATCTTTAGCAATCTGCATTGGAAGTGTCTTCTGTGCCATATCAAACTTCCATGCTGTCATTCTGACGTAGAGATCAAATGCTTATACCATATCATCTATCCGGATCCTTGTCTGTGGGATTTTTCACCTCTGTATTCATGCAGAGCCAATTCCTAAAATAAATGCTGTATACAGACAGACAGACAGACAGACAGACAGACAGACAGACAGACTGACAGAGAGAGAGAGAGAGAGAAAGAGAGAGAGAGAGAGAGAGACAGAGAGAGACAGAGACAGAGACAGAGACAGAGAGACAGAGAAACAGAGAGACAGAGAAAGACAAGAGAGACAGAGAGAAAGACATACAGAAAAAGATAGAGATAGATACAGAGATATAAAGACAGAGAAAGACAGACAGGCAGAGAAAGATACACAGAGAGTCAGGGTTGTCAGGGTTCTTTTTATATGTTTCATAAATAAGAAAATACAAAGCAAGTATTATAAATAGTGGCATATTGGCTCCTCTGAACCACCACAGAAAGGAGAAAGCAGAATTATGGGCACTAAATGTGGAAATCAGGGGCAAAGAAATAAATCTCATTTCCTTCCCCTTACAAGGATAGTACTGTGGTATTAATTCTTTATATTGCTTGGGAGTGGCTCTTTTGATCAAGTTGAGCCACATCTTGTGATATAACTGTGTCTTTTCATGTGTGAGAATATGACAGTGGCCACCATGGCAACACAGCCATTCACAGCTGTACTTCCTCTTCCATACTTTACTTTTCTTTCTGCATATTTTTGCATACCCGGGTTGGTATCTGCTGTACAGTCCTGCATCAGTTTCTGATTTCTATGTGGTCTGGCAAAGAATACATGGTATTCTCTTTACTTTCACTTTGTCACTGAAACTGAGGGGAAAGAGATTTAAAATCTGTATTACAAAGAAAAAAAAATGAAAGAAGGGCCATTGCAGTTTTTTACAATAACATTCTTGTCTTTTCCCCTTGACCTTTCTCCTTGTTTTCAACTAGCATGCCACAGCAATAGGCACTATGATGATATTTGCATATGTATATACAATGCACATTGATGATCATCACCCACTGTATTGCCTTCTTCTACCTCCCATTCCTCCTTTCCTTATACCAGGTAGATTCCTTATTACTTTTGTGACACATATTTCACTCTAAATTCCAAATATGAGAAAAAACTTCTAATATTTTTGTCTGTATGGGATAATTTGTTTGTATTAAAATGATGTTATTCTATTTCATTTATTTTCTGCAAACAAAATTTCATTCTTTATGGATGAATAAAAGCCTATTTTTGAACCTTATCTCATGTCAGTGATAAAATAATTTGTGTGACCATGTGATTAGTCAGGGTTTTCATTCTGCATCCTGTGAGTCAGAGATTTTCTAAGTCGTAGAAACTAAGCATCAGACAAGAAAGAAATCAGTGAACTCCTAAGATTTTTTTTGTATAGATGCTTTAGAGAAAATAAAATTAGTTGCTATAAGAAACACTATGACCTAAGTGGCTTAATACTGTATTATTTATTTTGACTCATGGCAAAGTGAAATGAAGTCCTCAACCTTTCAGACATAATAAAAATGTAAAAGTGAAGGACAAGTTTGGTGTAACTTGAATGCATAGAGAAGGACTTCTGAAGGAGAGAAAGTAGGAGAAAATCTATTATAAAATAGGTTTTAAAGATTAAGTAGTACTAGAACAGGTAATACAAATTTGTTGGAGTCTTTTACATATTTTTTAAAACCATTGAGTTATTAATTTTTAAACTAAAGTATAACAATCCATATGGGTACTTATTCTCAATACTTTTGCTTAAACCATTCCCCCATTCAGAATACTCTGTAAATGTGTGCTTGTATTCTGCTCATCCTGTGTTGGTCAGAGCTTTGAAAGTTTTCTATTTACTTTTGACAATCTCATACTTATTCAGGAAGTATTGTCATCATAGTCACTCAAATTGTCTTTTCAAATCCCCTTCCCCTTTATACTGACATTATTTTACTTTTCCTTCTTATTTCTCTCTCCACCTCTCTCTGTCACTCTGCCTGCCTGCCTGCCTGCCTGTCTGTCTGTCTGTCTGTCTGTCTGTCTGTCTCCACCTCCCCCACTCTCTGTGCCATCTGGTCTGTGTGTGCAGTTACAGACAGTGCATCGATGACAGCATCAGCCATGTTATGTACAGACAGTAGAATTTCACAGCCTTTCCCCCTGTTCTTTGTATCCTAACATCTTCCCAGTTCTCTTCTGTGATGTTCCTCATACTTGAAATGAATGTCAGAGCTGTCTCATTCAGGCATGAGCATACAGCTATTTATTATCATCACAGTTGGCTGGCCATTAATCTTGTCTTTGACCACTGCCTATTGCAAAAAATACTTATGAGCACAAGCAATAATTAGAAGGTTATCAAAATATCAGTAATAGATTTCTTATGAGGTTAACAACCTTTGGAGCCATATATGACCAGGTTTGCAACATCAAACATGCATGTCTCCCCATGAAATGGGTATCAGCTCCATTAAGCACATTAAGCACATTCTTAACACTGTACTAGTGGCTATCTCTTGCCTGGTAGGTAACAGCACATATAGAATCCAAAGATTTATGAGATCATCAATGATTCTTCTCCCCAACATCTTGATGAGCACTTTCCACCCCTGTGAATACTAACTACTGGGGAGGAAACTTCAGTCTCAGTTTTAGCTTAATATTTCTGTGCCCTGTATACAAGTAATAGAGTCTTACTTCCCAGTTCAGATGGGCAAAAAAAGACCAGTTGTTTCTCACTCCTCTTAAAATCGTAAAGTGGTTCCTGGGATTTGAACTCACGACCTTCAGAAGAGCGGTCAGTGCTCTTAACTGCTAAGCCATCTCTCCAGAGGATATTAGCCCAGAAACTTTGAATACCTAAGATACATTTTGCAAAACACAAGAAAACCAAGAAAGATGACCATTGTGTGGATACTTCATTCCTCCTTAGAATAAGGAACAAAATACTCATGAAAGGATATAGGTACAGAGACAAAATTTAGAGTTAAGATGAAAGGATGGACTATCCAGAGACTACCCCATCCAGGAATCCATCCCATCATCAGATACTAATGCACATGCCAGCAAGATTCTGCTGAAGGGACCCTGATATAGCAGCCTCTTGTGAGGCTATGCCAGTGCCTGGCAAACACAGAAGTGGATGCTCACAGTCAGCTACTGGATGGAACACAGGGCCCCCAATGGAGGAGCTAGAGAAAGTACCCAAGGAGCTGTAGTGGGCTGCAACCCTGTAGGTGCAACAACAATATGAGCTAACCAGTACCCCTTGAGCTCTTGTCTCTAGCTGCATATGTAGCAGAAGATGGCCTAATTGGCCATCATTGGGAAGAGAGGGCCCTTGGTCTTGTAAAGTTTATATGACCCAGCACAGGGGAAGGCCAGGGCCAAGTAGTGGGAGTGGGTGGGTAGGGGAGCAGGGGCTGGGGGGGGGGTATAGGGAACTTTCAGGATAGCATTTGAAATGTAATAAATAATAATAAAAAAAATCATAAAGTGACTCTTAGTCCTTGTTTACTTTTTATAGTCCAAGGCCACAGCATTAGGCACCACTCCAATTGTCCCCTAATTCATCTTACACCTCCTAGAGTTCTTCCCTTTCTTTTGCTTAATACTTTTGTTTCCCAAGTTCACACTTGAATGGTCTACTGGCTCTTAGGGACCATGGAGCAATAATTCGAAGAGGCTGGGTAGAGAATCCTGTGGCAGCCAGCCAGCATTCTCTTCCAACATTTCAACCCAAAGAGAATGGAAGGAGAAAAACAAGGGTACCCTGGAGGCAAGAATCCTTGAAAATCCCCTTCTTTATAGGCAGAATGAAAAAGTTCTATTCACGACTTTTACCACTAGGTTTGGGTCGCTTCTGAAAAACAACAAGGAATTTGGAATCTCTGCTTAAAATGAGTGTAAATATTTACCCACATATGCTGAAATATTCTTGTGACATTTAGTCGGATACATAATGCCAGCAGAGAAAGAAGCTCCTGAGCCAAACACAGGAATTTTTTATTTTTAATCTTCCCTGGGAGTAGAACAAACATTTGCAATGATATAAAATGTATTAAAGTCACAGGCCCTTGAATTTATAACTAGTTAAGTGTAAAGAACTATTGTCTTGCTTGGAGTTCTATGAGCATGTTCTCTATTGCATACTCTCATTACTCTTCAAACATGAACAGGGTCCTTTTTATCATTGTTATAATTACACAGATAGAGATACATGAATCTGTTTGTCGTAATAGTGATAAAATCATGGTGATTATTAAATACATGCCTCAGCTTGTAGAGATTTGATCAATGGCCAAGTATATGTACACTCATGATCTAGGATGTGGTCAGCATTCAACTGTTATTGTCTCAAACTTCCAATATGACCATTTGCCAAAAATATTTCCAAAATATTACCATTTGCTAAAAATATTTCTTTATTTAGTAAGTGCATAGATAAACTTACCGTGGAAATCTTATTATTTTGATAAGTGGAACAACTGAGGCTCAAACTGGACAAATTGATTTCAAAGACTTTTGAATAACAATCAGGTATTAAATAATCTTTATTTACCAGGCCCTATGCTAGGTCCTTGGGACGTGCCATGCATCAATGCCATAGTATTTATATAATTTACGAAGACTAAGGTACATAAAAAAAATTAAGGAATTAAATTAGTGAAGTAGGACAAAAATATATGGGATGGGTACCCTCTGCTGTCTGCTGCTGCATATAAGGATAAAAAAGGGCACAGAACGACTTTGATGAAGGTTGAGATTAATTTTAAAACAGTATATGGAAATCTGGGTAGATGTTTATGTGAGGTAGTAGAGAACAAGGCCATAGGTCTATTCTTGGGTAGCAAATGTCAACATATCATATATAAGTACACTGAATGCATAGCAGAATTATGTGCTATCTAGGGACATTCATTCAGGTGGTAAAGGAGGGCACACAAGGGAAAACGCTGGAATGCAGCCATCAGATGCTGATCTGAATGGCACCAGTGGCAGAGCCAGGGCCTAGATTTCTTACGCGTCTTTAGTTATGTCAGCCACTTCTCAGTTCTGAAGAGATGCATGTGTGTGGCAATGTGTGAATTTACAAGCAAACACCAACTTTGCTTTTTGATATCTGATAGGGAACTACTAAGAATTATATGTTCATCCAAGGTCCAGGCAAGTCACAGAAATATTTTTACTTCAAGCAATTTCATCAGCTTGCAGTAGGCTTAAGGAAGTTGTGGATAAAACAAACAAACAAACATATTCGAGATTCCAAGAAAAATAAGGATATTTGCAATTGGATAAAACATAACATTTGTCAGTTTCTCAGGGGCTTCTGACGTGTTTAGGTGTCATGTGTCCTTTGTAAGTTTCAAGTGCTCCCTGTAGAGATATTTACCAGCAGGCCTTATTTGTTTTTATTGCAAAGTCAGTGATTCTTTGGAACATTCCAGTCATTCTGTCATCCAAGTTAAGGATGCCTAGGCCTGAGTTAGTGGGAAGACGCTCTTATCCATTCTTTTTGCCTAAAATCCCCTTCCCGGTTTTGTCTTGGACAATTTCCATTCATGTTCTGTATCCAGAAAAGAACTTCATGAACTCACAACATACATCAGTCTTCTAAATGTACATGTCTCAGCCCATTGCATTTGCCCTTTATGCAACATAATAATAATACTTTAAACAAACAATTATGTAATTGTAATTGTTTTAATACCTATTTTCCCAACATTGTGTACAATGTCTGGGAATATAAAAGCTCATGAGATGAAATAATTCAGACTAAAATCAGTCATAATAGTTTATTGCAGTTGCCAATGTAATATCTAAGGCAGTTACCAGCATATATAAATCAATAAAAATAATCTATCATATAAACAAAAAAATCCATATGATCATCTAGTTAGATGTAGAAGAGACCTTTGACAAAAAACTTACAACACTTCATGATAAATATCCTGGAGACCTGGAGAGACTAGAATCATAAGGAATATATCCCAACATAATACACTTTACTGCAAGGACATACATAACATCAATTTAAATAGAAATAAATTCAAAGAAATCCCACAAAAATCAGGAATAAGACAATACTGTCCACTATCTCTATAACTATTCAATATACTTCTTAACCAGTTGCAATAAGGCAGCACAGAGATATCAAGGGTAAACAAATTGGAAAGAAAGATCTCAAGGTATCTTTACCTGTAGATAATATGAAGCAACCCTAAAATTCCACTGGGAAACTTCTAATTCTGATAAACACTTTGATCAAAGTAGCTAGTCACAAAATTAACTCACACACTAGTACCCTTCCTATAAGCAAGAGACAAATGGACTGAGAAAGAAAGCAAGGAAAGAACACCTTTTGAATACCCTCAAATAACATAAAATCAAAGTGCAACTGTAACCATGCAAGTCAAAGATTTGAGTGATGAAATTTTAAGACATTAAAGAAAGAAATTGAAGAAGATATTAGAAGATGGAAAGATCTTTTATGCTCGTGGATCCATAGAATTAATACACTAAAAACAGTTATCCTACCAAAAGTAATCTACATATTCAGTTTAATCTTCATCAAATGTCCAATGCAATAATTAATGGATCTTAAAATTACAATTTTGAGCTGCACATGGACACACACACACACACACACACACACTATAGCTAAAACAATCCTGTATTATAAAAATAACTGCTGGAAGTATCACCATCCCCAACATTAAATTGTTCTACAGAGTTACAGTAATAAAGAATAATATGATATTGGCAGAAAAATAGACATGTTGATCAATGGATCTGAATTGAAGATCTAGAAATAAGTCCAGATACCTATGGAAACCTAAGTTTTGTTAAAGAAACTGGAAATACATAGTGGAAAAACAGCATTTTCAACAAATGGTGCTTGACAAACTATATGTTTGCATCTAGAATAATCCAAATAGATCAATACTTATTGCCCTGTAAAAATTCAATTGGATCTAAGACTTCAAAATAAAATGAGATATACTGACCCTGATCAAAGAGGAAGCTAGGAATAGCTTTGAACTCATTAACAGAATAAGACCTACCAAGCAGATTACTGATAGCCCAGGCAACCCACAATTGATGAACACTTAATAATCAGAAACTCATAAAACACGTTTCCATATATCAAAGAACACCATTATTTGGACAAAGTGACAGTGTTCAGAATGGGAAAAAGGTTCTCCTCAACTACACATCCCGATTCCAAATACGTAAAATACATAAAGAATGTAAGACACTAGACATCAATAATACAAATAAGCCACGTTAAAAAGTGAGGTACAGATCTAAATAGAGATTTCTTTAAAGAGGAAACTCAAATGGCTTATAAAAGTTTCCAAAAACTGTTCAGCATCTTTAGTCATAAAGAAAATGCAAGTCAAAACAACTTTGAGGTCTTATCTTACATTTATCAGGATGGTTAGAATCAGGAGAGCCAGTGATGGGTCATGCTGGCAAGAATCTACAGCAAAGGATCTACAGCAAAGGATCTACAGCAAAGGATCTACAGCAAAGGATCTACAGCAAAGGAAACACATATCCATCGCTTGTAGGACTGAAAACTTGTACAGCCACTTTGGAATCCAGGGTTTTCATTCCTCTGGAAGATAAAAAAAATGTTCTGCCTCAAGAATCAGGTCAACTACTCTTAGACATACACCTTCATCTTGACACAGGAACCCCTGCACAATCATGCTAACTGCTGCTCCATTCACTATAGCAAATGACTGGAAACATCCAAGATGTCCCCAACAGGAAAACAGATAAAGAAAATGTGGTGCATTACATTTGCATAATGGAATATTACTCCTCTATTAAAAAATAATTCAATGAATTTATTTAAATGGATGGATCTAGAAAAAGAGGAAAGTCAAATGGCTGAGAACCACTAACAAAAATGTAACATCTTTGGTCATTAGGAAAATGCAAAAACCAAAATCAGAAACAAAAATAAAGAAACAAAAACAAACAAACAAAAACCTCATTCTAGTGAGGTTCCCCAGGCCCAGAAAAATGAGTACAGTATATACTCATTTATGTGGACATTAGCTATCAATTCAGTGGTAAGCAAGCTACAATCTATATAACCACAGCGGTTTAGGTAATGAGTAAGCAATTAGTATGAACAGATAGATATCTTTAAAATGGGGAATATAATAGTCATGGATGGATAAGTGTGGGGAAGATTTCAATAGGGGGTTCAAGTGGGGAAAGAAATGGAAGAGAAGGACAGGGGATGCAAGGATAAACAGCTAAAATCAAATGTCATTTGAGGGACATTATAAAAACCTAACGCCAAGAAGCTTCCTAAATATATAACTATATAAAGATAATCTAAATGAAGTCATCAAAGACTGGGAAGACAGAGTTCCAACTGGACATCTCTTATCAAAAAATGATACCAGTACAGGGAAGGGGTTACATCTAAGTGAGTTATTGACCAAAACAATCTCAGAAGCCAGCTAGTCTGTTGCCAAGGCTATGGCCTCTCCAAACTGTCATAACCATATTTCTGAGGTCAATACCTACACAACTCATTGAACATGGAGAAGTAGATCTGGTGCCTACACTGTGACTTTACCTGTAGGGACTACTGTCCTTAATACAGGGAGGTATTCTGTATCCAATTTACCAAAGGAGAAATGTAAGCAACAGCCCAGCTAAAACTTAGATTTACAATGGTGAGCTGCCTTGTGAGATATATGCTAGTACAGTGGTAGCTGAAAACTTGTGGGGATCATCAACCAATATCTGATTTGACTTAAGGCCTACTCCAAGAGATGATTCTCATACCTGACTCCTGCTTAGGTGACCCTAACCTTAAAACTAGATACCTATGGTAAAACAAAAAACTACTGTTCTCCTAAAAGAACATATAGCAATAAGATGATTCCTAATGACATTCTACTATCTACATAGATCAGTGCCTTGCTCAGCTATTAATACAGAAGTGTATTCCTATAGCAGATGAAAAAAAAAAACCATAAAGTGATCCACAACCAGTTAATATGTAGAGATTAAGAGTCAGAAAACCCAGTTCTCAAAAGGATGTGTCCACCAAATCCTTCCTCTCAGGGCTCAGGAAACCCTACAGAAGAGGAAGCAGAAAGAACATGATCTAGAATGGATGCAGCACACCAAGGAAACAATATAGAGTTGACATACACATAAAAAATGCTAATGTAGCAGGTACTGGGTCTCCATGAGTTTCCACTAGATTGGGCCCTAGAGCTGAATACCCCCATCCCTAAGCCAGATGCTATCTCCAATTGATAACTATTTGTAATTGAAAATTTTGCTTTCTCGAAGATAGTTTCATTGGGGGTAACCAGAGTACTCTCAAGGCTAAGCTACATGCCTAGCAGTAGATGGGCAACAGAAAACAAACGCAGAGGCAGTGATGGAGATTCCTTGCACCATGCCATCTCAGGGCTCTTAATTCTTTTTCCATCGTTATTTTACAACATTTTTATCATTTTTATTTTATAATTTCATTTTGTTTTATTTATTTATTTATTTATTTATTTATTTATTCATTTATTTATTTACTTTTTTCCCACTTTTTTTGTAACCTTATAAGTTCTTTATATATAAATTGGGGCTTCCATTTTGATTTTAATTTTTTATGGGATTCCCAAGTGTGCACATGAGTGGCTCTTTACATCTGTATCCATTTCCTGTATTGTGTGGGGGCTCTTTTCCTTCTGATTTCATGTCTTTTTCCGGTGTGTTATTTTTGATTTACCATAGCATATCATAGTCCCTAGAAGCCTGTTTTTCATTAAGTAAGTTAGTTAGTTATTTGCTTTACATCTGAATCCCAGCTTTCCCTCCCTCCTCTCCTCCAAGTTTCTTCGTTTCATCTCCCCTCCCCCGATACACTTCTCCTATCCTTCTCTTCAGAAAAGGGGAGGCCTTCTGTGGATATCAACCTGCCGTGGCATATCAAGTTGTACTAGGTGCATCTTCTATTGAGGTTACACAAGACAACTGAGTTAGAAGAAAGGGGTACAAAGGAGGCATTGTAGCCAGAGACAGCCTCTGCTCCTGCTTTAGGAGTCCTACATGAAGACCCAGCTGCAAAATTGTTACATTTTTTCAGAGGGCACAGGTCCAGACCATACCTGATCTCCAGTATGCTGCTAAGTTACTAGTATGAGTTCTCACTCATTTCTTTATGAAGGCATTTACTGCTATGAACTTTCCTCTTAGCAGTCCTTACATTGTGTCCTACTAGTTTTGAGTATGTTGTGCTTTCATTTTCATTTAATTCTATAAAGTCTTTAATGTTTTTATTTCTACCTTTACCCAGAAGTCACTCAGTAGAGAGTCATTCAGTTTGTATGAGTTTGCAGGCTGCCTGCTGTCTGTTTTTGTTAAAGTCTGTGTTTAATCATGGTAGTCTAATTTGATACAGGAGGTTATTTCAACTTTCATGTTGTTGTTTGCATGAATGGTGCTGTAGATGCCTGATAGGTCCATTTGATTCACAATGTCTTTTAGTTCCATTATTTCTCTGTTTGGTTTCTGGTTGAACTACCTCTCAATTGGTGAGAATGGGGTGCTGAAGTCTCACATTCTTGGTATGTGGATTTCAATGTGTGGTTTAAGATTTTGTAATGTTTCTTTTATAAATGTGGATGCTCTTGCCTTTGGAGCACTGATGCTCAGAATTCAGATTTCATCTTAGTAGATTTTTCTTTTGATGAGTATGAAATGTTGTTCTCCATCCCTTTTGATTAATTTTCATTGAAATTTTATTTTATTAGATATTAGAATGGCTACTCTAGTTTGCTTCTCGGGTTTATTTTCTTGGAAAAAAATTTCCAGCCCTTTACCAGAAGTTTTTATGTTTATATATGTTTATTTTATGCAGCAGAAGGATGGATGTTTTCATTCATTTTGATAATCTATGTTTATTTATTGGAGAATTGAGTCCATTGATGTTTAGAGCCATGAAAGACCAATGACTGTAAATTCCTGCTTTTCTGACATTTGTGGGGTGTGTGTGTATGTGTGCGTGTGCATGTGTGTGTGTGCGTGTGTGTCTGTGTGTGTGTGTGTGTGTGTGTGTGTGCATGCGTGTGTGGACTCACATGTGTGTGTATATCCCCATTTGTGCATGCACGAGCATGTGTATACACCTCCATTCTTTTGGTCTTGCTGGTGTAAAATTGTTTTCTATGTTTTCTTGTGTGCAGTGACCATGCTTGCATTGGAGTTTTCCATCTCATATCTTCAGTAGGAATGGATCTGTGTACAAATATTCTTTTAATTTGGTTTTGTCATAGAATATCTTGTTTTCTTCATCTACATTGATTGACAATTTGGCTGGGTGTAGTAGTATAGGCTGGTATCTGTGGTCTTTAAAATGTTCCAAGATCTCTGCCGAAGACCACTTGGCATTTATATTCCCCGTTGAGAAGTCAGATGCAGTTCTTATAGGTCTGCCCTTACATGTCACTTGGCCTTTATCCCTGCAGCTTTTAATATTCTTTACTTGTTCAGTGCATTTAATGTTTTGAATATTTTGTGGCAGGAGGATTTTATCTTTTGGTCCCTTCTCTTTGGTGTTCTGTAAGTTACATATACATTTATAAGCACCTATTTCTTTAGGTTAGAGACACTACCTTCTATGATTGTTTGAAAATATTTTCTGGGCCTTTGAATTGGGTATCTTCTCCTCATTCTTTTCCTAATACTCTTAGCTTTGGTCTTTTAATAATGTCTCAAATTTCTTGGCTGTTTTTTTTTTTTTCAGAAACTTTTTAGATTTAACATTTTCTTTGACTGATGTATCTATTTCTTCCTTATTATCTCTTCTTTCTCCTGCGATTCTCTTTTTTATCTCTTGTTTGCTGTTGGTGACACTTGCTTCTGTGGTTTCTGTTTTCTTATCTAGTTACTCCATCTGCAGGATTGCTCATATTTCCATTTTCAGATCTTGAACAGTTTTATTTACTCCCTGTGCCCATTTGATTGTATTTTCCTTTACATCTTTAAGATTTATTCATTTTTCTCTTTGAAGGACTCTATTGATTGGATTTAAGGTCATTTTCTCGTGGTCTGTTAGAATACCCAGTGCTTGCTGTAATAAAATAGATGGGATCTCTTTGTACCATATATCTTTGGGTCTTCTTAATTGTGTTCTTTTGCTAGCATGTAGCCATCTGGGTTTTGTCATTATTATGGTTTTAAATGCTGATTTCTGGGTGTTGTGGTTATTATGGGTTTAGATGATGATTTCTGAATTTGTCTTTGCTGCATGGGTGGTTATTTTGGATGTTTTCCCCCTTGGTGTTATTTCCTCTCTGTCTACTGGCCTGTGTGTTCTGGGGTTCTGTTGACTAACATGTATTCAGGTCCAGCAAAGTCTCTTTCCTGGATTCTTGTGGACTACGTGGCCTTTGGGATTTTGGGTGGTAACCTTGCCCCTGGGGTCTCTAGTACTATTGATGCTTGGAGTACTTGATACAAGAGTTTCTTCCTAGAAACCAGGCAGAGTTACAGACTGGAAATGGACTTCAGGGAATAGGGTAGCCTGTCTAATTTTTGTGATACAGAGAAAGTAGTGGATCTGTGTGGGAGCATAGTTGGGGGGCAAATAGAAATAGTAGAGAGAGGAGAAAATTATCAGGACATATTACATATTTTTAAAAATCTATTTTTGACTAAAGAAGGAAGAGAACTGAGAATCAAGACATTGTCTATGCAAGTTTGAGCCTGTTAATCATAGTACTGTTCTACTAAGGTGGTGTGTTTCTGCTAGTCTGACACGAGGAGTGAGGAACCAGTCCTCTATACTCTAAGATGATGAATGTTTCACATCTGTGTGCACATTTTCTGGCACTCCAAAATGTCTCTGTGTCTTCATAGGATTCCGTGAGCCTTATGAGAGCTTATTCTTATAGAAACTGGCTTAGTCAACTTACATGTGAAAAGAATACACAGACAGAAGAATCTCAGAACTTCTCTGCATCGAACTCATTAGGTAGATGATAGACTTGATGTTCAGTCCTAGACTGCCTTAATCCAAGGTAAAAGGTTACATCACTTTAAGAAAGTAACAGTGTCCTGAGAAAGATCTCACGGGATAGATGAGGACTGGCAGTACTAATAGTGATCTTGAAACATTATTATTATGATGATGATGCATAAAATTACATATGAAATCTTGTCAATGGTACCAGTTCACCCATTCAGATTACATATATCATTCTACTATATATATATATATATATATATATATATATATATATATATATATATTATATATAATATATATGTATAGTATTATATATATAATATTATATATATAGTAGTATATATATCTACTATAACAAGGAAGTAACAGTTTTACTAGCATTACTAGTTTAAGGTAATAAAAGGAGATTTCAGGGGCCATTAGTCAGATATTCCAGCATGGACATTTATTAAGGCCTAACTTTTGATACACTTTATAGCTATTCCCAGAACTGAGGAAGAAAATGACACATCTCCTTCTGGAAGGAGGCAGAGACCTGGAGCTCCCAGTCCTCAGCATTCTGCAGTTGGCTTCCGTTCTCTCTGTCGATTAGGCCTTTCAAACCAATTACCATTATATGCTGCTGAGATTTATAGTCCTTGGTATTTGAGGTTACAAGACTTCCGTTCTCAGGAAAGCGCTTCATGCCATCACTTCTAATCAGCTCAGCACAATGTTTGATTTCCCCTCTGTTCCATTAGAGTATTAATAGCCAAGCAGAATAGCCTCTATCATAGTGCTTGGGGAAACATAAAAATTGGCTTTAGGGGTCTAAATGTTAAAGTACTGTCTTCTCTCTTATCAAAATAAAGTAAATGATTCAGCAAAAATGATGAAAAAAATAATATTACTGACTTCTAGTAGCTAAGCTACAGATATAGAAAATCAGTCTCTACTCAGGGAGAGTGCCATAACCTTCCAGAAACTTATTGGAACACAACAAAGGGAGCTGTTTTTAAAGTTAAAGTATACATAACATGCAAAAAAAAAAACATTCCCAACTGTCAATGTATATAACATTTATTGTTTATTACAATGAGGAGTGAAGCTGGATAGTATAGTATAGGTGGGAGAAACAGCCATTAATCTGTTTATTCATGCATCCTTTTACCCATCTATCCTTGACCTTACCATCCATCTATACACATTTGTCTATGCATCGTCTAATCATCCACATGCCTTCATTTACTCAACCAACTATTTTATGAATTAGCCACTGTGTCTTGAGACATTTTAAATATGCCATTCTTAGAGACTCAAGAATGGCACAACCTGTGTCCCAGTGACTAATGCACTAAGGGTCATCCATCCTTCATGATCATTCTTCCTCACCTACATTTTCAGACTAATTTTTCAATCCTTTTGTCAGATATAAATGAACCTATGTATCCTTGAACATTTGCTTTTTAAGACTAAAATACCCCCTTTCCAGTCCTTCCAGTATTTATCCAAACTCTTTTTCAAGGACTATAAAGAACTCCCTGTTTAATCCATCCCATCATCAGCCACCAAACCCAGATACTAATGCACATGCCAGCAAGATTCTGCTGAAGGGACCCTGATATAGCAGCCTCTTGTGAGGCTATGCCAGTGCCTGGCAAACAGAAGTGGATGCTCACACTCAGCTATTGGCTGGAACACAGGGTCCCCAATGGAGGAGCTAGAGAAAGTACCCAAGGAGCTGAAGGGGGCTGCAACCCTCTAGGTGGAACAACAACCCCTGAGCTTGTGTCTCTAGCTGCATATGTAGCAGAAGATGGCCTAATCAGCCATCATTGGGAAGAGAGGCCCCTTGGTCTTGTAAACTTTATATGACCCAGCACAGGGGTAGGCCAGGGCCAAGTGGGAGTGGGTGGGTAGGGGAGCAGGGGCAGGGTTAGGGTATAGGGAACTTTCGGGATAGCATTTGAAATGTAAATAAAGAAAATAATAATATGTAAAAAATGGAAATTAGATAATCTCATGAAAATAAAGAAATAATTAATAATAATAAAAAAGAACCCCCCCAAAAAGAAACAAATAAACAAAAAGAAGTCCCTGTTTCATGAAGTTTACTCAGATCTGCTCATCAGATGAACTATTTTTGTATTAACATGATGTTTATTCACCTCGTGAATTTTGAATGTCTATAATTAAAGAATAAGAATATTTTCAATAACTTTCATACTTTATATGCCTTACCAATACTAGCAGGTTTAGGCTTCCGTGAGCTGAATGGAAGCATTGGTTCCCAGGATAAGTGCCTTTCGTTACTTTCAGCTTCTATCCTAGTCTCAAGTTTCAATGATAAGCCACCCCAACCACTAGAGTCTTACTAATTAAAATTTGTTGATAATTTCATATTCTTACTCATTGGTCCAATTTTTATTTTTATTATTGAAAATGGATTCTTCTCTCACACAATATAATCCAACCACAGTTCTCCCACAACTCCTCCCAAACTCCCTCCTACCTCCCCTCTGCCTCAGACCCACTTCCCTTTTGTCACTCATAAAAGAACAGGGTTCTAAGAGACAACAATCAAACATGGAAAAACAAAGTATAATAAGACAAGGTAAAATTCCTCATACCAAGGCTGGGAAGGGCAACCCAATAGGATAACAAGAATCCTAAGAGCAAGTGAAAGAGTCAAAGACATACCTGCTCCCACAGTTAGGAATCCCAGAAAACACCAAAATAACAGTCAAAACGGAACCAATTATGTTTATCTTTATTATTATTACCTTTATTTTCATGTTTTTTTTTTTGTTTTTGTTCTGTTTTTTTTGTTTTTGTTTTTTGGTTTTTGGTTTTTTTTGTTTGTTTGTTTGTTTTGTTTTTTCGAGATAGGGTTTCCCTGTATAGCCCTGGCTGTCCTGGAGCTCACATTGTATAGACCATGTTGGCCTCGAACTCAGAAATCCGCCTGCCTCAGCCTCCCAAGTGCTGGGATTAAAGGTGTGTGCTACCACGCTCAGTTATTTTCATGTATTTTTAATGAAACCTTGACATTAGAGACCAGTGTCTATCACCTATAATAATGCACAGCATTCCTGAGGTGCCACTGATGTCTGCTCGTGGACCCTAAATAAATGTCCCAGAGCCTGGATTATTGGCAAAGAGCAGATGCCCACCCACTTCTAATGTTCAGGATTTCACAAGCTGTATATTATATTTAGGAAAATACCCACTGATATACCTGGGTTCTTGAAAAATAGGAGGTAAAGAAGAAACATGTTCTTTTCTTGCTTGAAAAAATTCACATTCTGAAGCATGAGTGGGGAACAATTAAATTCATGCTCTATGCGTTTCTTGATCTAAGCAAATACCATCTCTGAATTTAAAAACACTACAGCGTCCATGTTTGGTAAGGAATATATTACCCTTCTCAGAAAGGAATCTTCTTTCAGCTCTAGAATATATTTTATTCATTTTAAGATATGGACCTACCTATCCACATTTCACAATTCAGTCCTTGGAAAACCACCTGGTCCAGCTGAAATCTGAAGCCGTAAGAGAAGTGCACAGACTGCTTTGCTGGAGTTGTATTAGACAACTCACCAGTTCTTTTCATATACAATAATTTTTACAATATAACCCCCATTTTAAATAATAAAAGATATTGTTATTTTAAAACTGTGTTCTAATACAGAGCATTCTTCAAAGAGTGTCAAGTCTATTCTACATTTTTACTCAGTAATATTTATCTTTCTAGGTAAATTTTTATATTTTAAAGTTTTTATTTTACTTTTTATTTATGTATATGTGTGTATGTCTGTGAATTTGTATGTTCACATGTATACAGATTCACCTGGAAACCAAAAGAGGATATTTGATACCCTGGATTAGAATGATAGACAGTTGTGTGCAGGCTGACATTAGTGTGGTAAGCTGGATTCTAGTCCTCTGGAAGAGCAAGTACTTTTAGCTGCTGTGCCAAAACAACAACAACAACAACAACAACAACAACAACAACAACAAGAGCAAGAACAAAACCTTTTTTTTTTCTTTCTTAAAAGCTGTTTCATATACCTCTTAATCAGTGAAGGGTACCTACCGTGAACTTCTGGTATTTGTCCAAGACTGTGGTCAAAGCATCAACTCATGCCTCTAGGCATAAACTTGTAATATAGTTGTCAACATAGACAAATTCTCTCTGTATATTTCCTTTAAACTAAACACAGATCTTCATTCATTCACCCAAATACTGATTTCCTCAGTCCCATATGACAATTGTTTATTTCCCAACAAGATAAAAGTTACTTCTTCCTTCTTTTTGGGATCCTACATAAGAGGTGTGTCCCCAAGGGCCCAGGCATTATGTTTGTTTAAAAATTCTTTCCATTCTCCTCAATCCTTTGTCCCCATATTCTTTTGCTGTATGTATTTTCTTTAACAACAATTATTCTACAACCCAAGTTGTACTCTTTCATGATAATTTGATTTCTAGCTATCTTCTCTGATTATCTCTTGTACAGAGAGTCTATTGTATTCTTATTTTGTCTATATTAAAGTTGCTTTTGTTTTTTCCCAAATAGACTCCTCACCTTCTGCAATTGAGGACTTGATACAAGGAGTGCTGTTAGAATAACATTCTTGTCTCTGCCATCAGAACCACTGCCATATCTATAAAGCATTTTCGTTTCCCACCCTCCATCAGTTCTTTATAGAATCCATGTAGAGTGAAACAATAGAGGAGGTATCTATAATCTCACTTTAAAGATTAATACTCAGTAATTAGTTAAGATGACAATATATGTCACGTGCTAATACTAGCTTTAAGCAATAAAAAAATGTGGATATATCAGAGATTTCATCTTAGAACATAATAAGATAATGAGGGTCATGGTGGACAGCACCTTTTCCTTCTCTCCATATTACTCTTCCTTTTCCTTCTTCATTGCTTCTTTTTCTTCCTTTTGTTTTGCCAAATGTGTCAAACCTCTTTGATTCTCTGAGCCTTGCTGTCATCTACAGAGCTCACAGTCAAGTATAGATAGTATATTCATCTCAAGTCTCTTTCTCTCTCTGTTTTTCCCTGTTTCTCTATCTCTCTGTCTTTCTCTTTCTCTCTCTCTCACACACCTACACACATATACATAAACACACACATAATGAGAGAGAGAGTGCAAACCAACACACAGTAATGTTCTGAATAACTTTACTCTTTTGTATCAAGCCAGTATCAGCTTTCCTAAGTCACATGTAGCCCATAACCTGCAGGTTAGTACTCCTGCCTCTCTCCCATCCTAGCTCCTTTTTATCTCTCCTACACATCATTGTTTCCATTCTTTCCATTTCTTATCATTCTCTGTTTGCTTCTAACTGAAATTTGTGGGGTAACTATTATACATAAACATGTTATTGTTGATAAATAATTTTGAAGATACAGTGAATCTTAAGATTGTAGATGCTTGGGAAATTTCACAAGTGTTCTTACCTTTGGTGAGTGGCAGTTTTGTCATTGTATTTTCTTTCCTTAATACCAAATGGTTATAAATAATTTTCTCAGTGTAACTCTCTTTTAAAGCCCAGATTCTCCGTATCTCACATAGCAGACTTTGCATATTCTCAAAGCCCATTTTGCAAGATCAATGGACACAAGAGCATATGTCTCCTATGTAACTACTACCTGATAGCTAGGTAGCTGATTGGCACTTAGAAGGTATGGAGAAGGAATTCAAATTTGGAAAAGGCAAGAGCTCATTTGAGACCTTTCAGCTTTTCAGTGTGTGAAAGTGGGGGCTAGGATGAGGGTCTTCTGGATCATGTTCAGTTCCTATGGTATAATTTTGGCTGGTCACTCTCTAGCATTTAAACCTAAAAGTATATTATGCTGCCTTTTAGCTTTGCTTATGTCATTGGAAAACATGTAGAGTCATAGAGATTAAAAGAAAATTTCAGCCTTTTCTAATCTTTTATATTTTGCATTGGGTATTTATTTTTGCACTTGATCCTGTAAAATAGAAACCCAAAAGTTGCTCTGAACTTTTAGTACCTAAAATGTCCAGAGCTGTTTGGCTGAGTTCTAAAAAGTCAGAAGAAAAGAAAGATGGATAGTAAGAGGCAGAAGGAATGGCAATCTTTCTGTCTAGTTGGATATTTGAAGTGCTAGCTCAGAATCATTTACTTTGATAGGGTGAGCAAAGGAGATGATGAAAAGAATAAGGGACTGTGTTCCTTCCTTTTCTGACCTCTGCTCATACGTGAAAAGCCACATAGACTGTGATAGCCTCCTCCTGTATGGTATTAGCACATTTGGCCTCACTTAATTCCACTCTGAATTAGGAAGTATTCATAGCTAAAAAAGTTCTCCTTTGTATAACATGAAACTTGACAAGTTCAGGAAAATACTTAGCAATGTGGGGCATAGTAGCACATATCTGTTATCAGTGTACTTGGGAAGCCAAGCAGACAGATTGCCAGACATCTGAGGTCACCCTTGCTTCTATAGCAAGCCAGGCTAACTTAAAAGGACAAAAAGCATTCTACCTATGACAATAAGACATAAAAGACTAGGCATGTGTTTACTCACTGAGAACAAACATATAGTAGGGAAAACAGAAAAGCTGGGGCTTTGCTTTCTAATTGAACAATGCCCTCAAGACTCCCATGTTCTGAGAAGGTATGGTACATTGAAATTTCATTATTAGAGCACATAGTTATCTAGGAGCATTACATTGTCTTCCTTTTTGAATAAGAAGAAACTTTATTCCATCAACTGTAAAACCTTGGAGATATGACCTGATATTGTAGTGGGTCTTCCAAACATGCTGGGCTTGAGGTTGTGCTGGAATCATAACAGTCATGAAACTGAAGCTGGGAGACCCAGGTTTTGTACCTGTAAGCAGAGTCTGTCTAGCCACTGCCACCATCTGTCATTTCAAAAGCATTCTATTATGTCAGAGAGAAGGTCAGTCACAATTTCCATGCTCACGGCAGACACCATCAATCTACTTGGACTCCCTTGTATTGCAATAGTGAGCCTTTGAGACCAGCTCCTACTAAAACCTATTGTTCATCTCCAGACTAGATAATTGCTTATGTCCTTTCTAGGCTCAAAAAAAAAATCTGTTTCCAGAGACAAAATATTTATCATCCTTCTACCAATGCATTTCATTCTGGAAGATATGTCCCAGTCCTACTCAATAAGTAGAAATGCATTTAAGTTCTGTTCTTTTCAAGTATGTATGAATTTTTACCAATAAGCTTTCAGCAACATTATAAAATTTGAAATGAGTGTGCATAAACCCCCCAAATGTTTGGATTCTGAAACAAAAACAATGTGAAGTATTGCATGTGATCCATCCACACTGAAATCCTCAGTTGGCAAGCTCAAAATAGACTCCCAAGACACCCTTCCTTCTGTTGGTCCAAACTCAGCTATCCAAAAAGCAAAGCACATGTCTCAGACATGATGTGGCCTTTTGAAGCCATGTTGTTCAACATAAATTTTGGTGTGAAGAGGAATCAAGATTCAGGAAGTTGTAGGTTAATTGTTCTCAAACAAGGATTTTTTTTTCATTTATGTGGTGTGGCAGGATGAGATACAGTAATTTGCCATGCAAAGCCAGGTATGAGCTGTGGACTTGAAGACAAGAAACATGATGGAGTATGAACCACATCTACTCCTGTCTGGGTATGAAACTTTGGTATTCCTCTCTCTATTAGATGCTTAGTTTCTGCCAGTGCTGAGCACCACATCCAGATAATGATCGAATCAACTTCTCAGGTTCAGGAGAGGTGACCAATTCAGTACTTCCTTCCGTTATTTCTGCTTCCATGCAGATCACTTCAATTTTTTTGAAATTGGTTAAATTTCCCCACTTCACTCTTCCTTGTCTAAGTGTCACTAATCAGAACACCTACTTATTTCCTGCATATATCTGCATCCTGTGCATTTCTCTTCAAATCCAATGCCCTTCCCCTCTGATGAATCACAGCAGTTGTGACAGCATGGATGAGACCTGTGCATGCTTACTAAATCCCAGTATAGATAAAGGAGGTGGTCATGAAGCCCCACTCCTAGTTGTGGAGCTATTGGCAATTATCTCCTGGGAGAGGGAGAGTCACTTTTAAAAATGTAGCTGCTAGGAAATTCACCATACTCCACTGGAAGGGCGCATATCCAAAAATATTTAGGAAGCACAAAATAGTCTTGATAATTTTTATTTTAGAATAGCTCAAAGTTGGGTGTTTGTGGGGAAAAGGATGAGAAAATGAACCATTCCAAGCCACCAAAGGTTAAAACTTATCATCTGGTACTTAAGTACTTTTTGGTAATTGATGGCTCATATATTTATTTCTAATTTTCAATGAGATTTGAGACATAACTAAGGTCTTAAGTATGAGGAGCTAAATCCAGGCAGTGGTGGCACATGCCTTTAATCCCAGCACTTGCGAGGCAGACACAGGCAGATTTCTGAGTTCAAGGCCAGCCTGGTCTACAGAGTGAGTTCCAGGACAACAGGGATACACAGAGAAACCCTGTCTCGAAAAACAAAAAAACAAAAAACAAACAAACAAAAAAAAGAATGAGGATATAACACATTTGTGAAATCATAAAAAGTTTTATGCATATTCATATTTATGCATTCCTCACAGAAAGATATTATTACCCTATTTTTGGATTTTTGGTATGATATAACTAGAGTAAATGCAATGAAATCATTTGTTGGACAGTTCTAGTTGTGTTTGACTATGGCGTCCTGAAGAACAGCTTCAGTTCTGTCTCAAGTTGTGGTGGCTTATACTCTGCCCCCTTCTTCCTCTTTCGCCTTTTTCTTGTCTTTCTCCTTTTCTTCTTTTCTTCCTGCCTTCTTCTCTTTTTTATTCTCCTTCCACTCTTTTCCGTTTCTTTGAATTGTCAAACACAATTTTAAATTACATATACTTATTGAAAAAAGTTTACCAGGCAGTAGGGGTGCTTGCCTTCATTCCATGCCCTCTGGAGGAAGAGGCAATTGGATTTCTGAGTCCAATCAGAGATATCTTGATCTACAGAGTGAATTCAAGGATGAAAAGAGCTAAACTGAGAAACCCTGTTTCAAGAAAAAGAAAGAGAAGAAAAACTGAAAGAAAGAAAGAAAGAAAGAAAGAAAGAAAGAAAGAAAGAAAGAAAGAAAGAAAGAAAGAAAGAAAGAAGCAAGCAAGGAAGCAAGGAAGCAAGGGAGGAAGGGAGGAAGGGAGGAAGGGAGGAAGGAAGGAAAAAGGTTATCCTGCAAAAATAAACCTTTCTAATCGTGACTGAACTGAACACACATAGGTCTCTCTGCTAATTTTCTGAATAAATCTATTTCAGAAACTCAATTCATTTAGATGAGTAAAAATTGCCCTCATAGGTTCAGAGGGATTGTTACTACGAGGAGATACAACCATGTTGGAAAAAAGGTGTCACTGGGCTTGGAGGTCTCAGTTGCTGTCCAGTGTCTCTCTTCATTCTGTCTGCTGATCCAGATGGAGAACACTCAGTTAGTTCTTGAACACCATGTCTACCAGCAAGCTACCATGCTTCCTGGCATGATGACAATGGGCTAAACCTCTGAACCTCTGCCAGTCCCAATTAAATATTTTCCACTATAGGAGTTGCTGTGGTACCATATAGTGTTTTCTTCACAGCAATAGAAACCCTAACTAAGACAGATAGCTTGCATGAGATTCTCAGAAAAACTAATGATTGATTTACTATGCAGTAGTATGAGCTCAAGCTGAGACTTCCACTGGGACTCATACATGTTTGGAGAACTGTCCAGGTATATGCTTATCTATATGTGCAGAATGTCCTCATTAGAGTGAAGATAGTGAATGATGAAGGAAAAGGAGAGGAGACTGCTAAGAAAAAACATAAACATATCGGAAGTCAGGCAGGTCCAGAAACAGAGCTGACAGGGGCATTTATGCAAGAGTCTCTGAAGGGCACAAAAGTTCCAAGAGGGCATTCTTAGCATCCAGGAGATAAAACACAGCACAGATGGATGCCAGTAAGTTCTGGTTTACTCTGGCACATAGCACATTCAAATTTTGACATTTTCAGGATATCCGAGAATGCAGAATATTGAAAGTGCCAGTTTTGGTGATATTCTGAACAAATAATTTTATTAGATGTGGTCAGAGTCCCTTCCAAGTGAATTAATCATCATAGAATGTCACAGAGAAATAAATGGGGTAAAGAAGGAAGAAGACAGGGATGTTGAAGCCCATAAACATGAACTCATGTTGTTAGGACAAGACACAGTTCTCGTACTTTTTGTTGTTGTTGTTGTTTTTGATTTTTGTTTTTTGAGACAGGGTTTCTCTGTATAGCCCTGGCTGTCCTGGAACTCACTCTGTAGATCAGGCTGGCCCTGAACTCAGAAATCTGTCTGCCTCTGCCTCCCAAGTGCTGGGATTAAAGGCCTGTGTCACCATGCCTGGCTACAGTTCTCGTTCTTAACCAAACATGTATAACCATGGCCTGGAAACAAATTTTGACCACCTAAATGAAATGTTTGCTTATGGAAGAGGTTATATGCATATTGACAGTTTAAAAAGAAACAAAAGAATGTTATAAAGAATACATTTATGAAATACACTGGATAGGTGGGCTATAGCCAAACAGACATAGGTTCCAGATATGGTCTTATAATATTCTTTTTTGAAAGTTTGATAAAGTTTAGTGATTAAAGCAAAGTCTTATAATTGTCATCTGTAATTTCAACACCTATGTTCTTTAGCCTGAAAAAACCCAAGGGCAGGAAACAAAACTCTAATGAATTTCTATAAGTCAGTAGTGCATTATATGTATTTTACTAGGCATATTCAATACCTAGTTTGTATCTTTTTAAAAATGAAAATATAATTACATAATTTCACCCTTATGTTTTCCCCCTCCAACCCCTCCCATGTACTTTGCACATGCTCTCTCTAGAATTCATAGCCTCTTTCTTTGATATTTGCATTCATACACACACACATATACACACACACACAAATGCACGCACACACACACACACATCTAAATATTTTTTATAAATTTATAACACCTAAATATTTAAATATAATACTTAAGTCTGTTTAATGTTGCTTTTGTGCATATGATTTAAGAAATGAACACATCATGTTGGATCACCAATTAAGAGACTTCCTCTTTTAAAAATATTTGTTGTACTTATTTGTGTGCCTATGTGTGTTTGTGTGTGGGAGGATACAACTCTTCAATATGAGATCAGAAGAGGGCATTATATACCTGGGAACTAGAGCTACAGACATTTGGCTGAATCCTGGCTTGTTATACAGGTGGAAGTATCAGAACTTTGGTCCCTCTGATGGTGCAGCAAGTGCTCTTAATCTCTGGGCTATCTCTCTATCTCCTTGACAAATTCTTAACTTTTACAAAAATTCTTGAGAATCAACTTTATACTAATTTTAGCATGTACAAAACATAAGCTCAGAAATGAAGGTTTGGGATTATTTTGTTGTTTGTTTAACTAATAAACCACAGAATCAAATACTAGTTTATGTTTGTCCCATTCTCTACCTTAATTTAGCTTTCAGTTCTGATCATGTGTTACTAGCCCTAGCACTCACTGGTAGAATCAAGTGGGTCTGTTAGATATGGGCCAACATGGTCTACAGAGCAAGTTCCAGACAAACCACAACTACATAGTGAGAAGTTGCTTTAGGTAGGTAGATAGACAGATAGATAGATAGATAGATAGATAGATAGATAGATAGATAGATAGATAGGTAGACAGGTACATGGTTTGAATTTTTCCAGGTATGTTTTTTTTCCCCTTTGGCGGTTTCATGAGGAGGAGCTTTCCATTGTTCTCCTTCCTTACTGTTGCTTCATTAATTCAAAAGAATACCACAATCCATCAATAAAATAGCCACCTTTCTCATACTACTGAATTAATGCTGAGAGTGATGCTTTAGAGTTCTAGACTCCTTGACTCCAAGGAATTCCTCTGCATATCCCACAATGTTTTTGGAACTGCTCTCTGCAATTCAATATCGCCTTTAACATCAGCCCTATTTATTTCCCTCTATTATTCCACAGTCCTAGGTCTATGCAATGCTTACGCACAACCTCCTTAATTTGCAGGTCTTTGACTTGAATTCAACAAGCAGCCTTCTTTTCCATAGCCTTGGTGGGTGTGCATGTCACCGTTCAGTATGACCATACAGTTTCACTCTTGATTCTCCCTCTACAGCTGGGCTCCAATTATTTCTTGAGCATTTGTTTCTTTCTTCTCTCAACTACACTATAAAGTTCTTGATGACAATGCTGTGTATATAAGTTATGAAATAGATATGTGCTGACTGTTTTAACACTTTTATTGTTCGGTACTCCTGGCATTCTCTTTGCCCAAGCTGTCTCCTGCTCACCTGGCTCTATAGGGTTTTGAAAAATACTTACTGAATGAAATAATGAACCAGCACCAACTCAATATAAGGTGTGATTGTAATAATTGGCTGGGTTAGACAGATATTTGGATACCATGTGGAATTCTGTGGTAGCACTGGAATGTCACTGAATATATAGAGGTCTGGCAGTGTACAACCTGTGGTTGAATTTGGGCACAAGAGGATGAGGGTGGGAGTGGGAAAACTGAGCAGGAGTCATTAAGTCTGGGATGAAGTGGAAGGACTGAGCAAGGAAGAAACCAGTTGAGTAGAATATTGACTTAAAGGCTTAAGAAGCCAGGTATAAAAATGTCAACATCAGCAGTAACAACAATGAAAACAATGAAATAATAATATTACAAAGAGACAAACCAGGGCTTCATGTTTAACTATGCTCTGAATTTACCAAACTTTATTTATATGAGGACTTTTGAAAAGAAAAATAACACACTATACTAAATTGTAATTAGTCATACGCATCCTACAGGTTCTAGGCAGAGTACAGCGATATCTACAACTTACTGTTAATTGCATCGCAATTAAAATCAATAGATCAACAGCTATGCATTTGATGAGCCAATGTGTTAATTGTAGCATTAAGTGGACACAATATTTTTATATTGTTTGAAAAGTTATATAATAAAATATTTTAAAAAAACATTGTAGGGAAATTGTTTCCATTTCCATTAAATGAATCATATCAGAAAACACAGTGATGAGCTAAATACTGGCTCATTAGGTAGAGTTAGGTACAAGTTTCCAGGGTGGTACTATGGCTTCATATTTACACACATTTTATAGTTCAGCAGATAAAAAGCATGATGATTGACAGAAGCTCTGGAAGAACTACTTGGTCTCTGGTTCGTAGCTGGACAGGTGATTTAGTTCCTCTGTTCTTCCTTTTCTTTATTAGTCAAATCCATGTAAGAATTTCCCAGGGTTAATGTGACAATTAAAGTATTTCATAAAATGCAAACTATTTGGAAACTGAAAAAACTATATTAAAGAAGCCCACTATAATTATTATTGAATATTCCAATTTTCTCTTTGGAATAGAAATAATTAGCTTTCCAACTGGGTTTAAAAAACAAAACAAAACAAAACAACCAAAATAATCTGAAGAAACAGTTCTTGTCATAAGCCATGTGGATTAGTCAGAGGTAATAGGGGGACTAATTAAAGATTTATTTGCCCCTTCAAAATATATTTCTTGGTGCTGGAGTGATAGCTCAGGGGTAAAGAGCATTTATTGCTGTTCAAAAGGATCAGGCTTTGATTCCCAACAACCAAGTGGTGGCTCAAAGCTGTTTTTAAATTGATTCCCAGTGTATCTCATGCTCTCTTTTGGCACTTGTGGGCACTGCACATACATAGTACACAGACATATCACACAGGCAGAATACATATACATTTAATTTTTTTTCAAAAATATTTAAAGAAACAAAGTAAGTTTCTCTTTGTTTCCCAACTCCCAGTTTAAGGCCCAACGAACTCCAAATTATAAAGTAAAACAAAATGACTATATGAAAACGTGGTTCACGGTCTTCACTTGAAAAGCAGAAGATGACTGTTTATAGTACTTATTGACTCTATTAGCTTGCTAACCACTATGCATTATCTCAATGAATCCCTATAAAATCTCTGAAGAGTTCAATTTTACTGCTTTTTCTCTTATTATAGGAGGATAAACTTTAGAAAGTATATTATTACCAAGATCCTGCAGCTAGCCTTAGATTCATCTGGTAACCAAGCCCATGAGTTTGTTGTTTGTTCGCTTGTTTGTTTTGCTTTGTTTTCTTTTTTTGTTTGTTTTACATAGTCTTGTAACACTTTCATGAATGAGGGGAAAGCTGCTTCAAAGCTTAACCAGATGGGTAGAAATTAGTAGGCATGATCTGTTTTAACCTTCATCCACACAGCTCCCCCTGAGTCCTTCTCATCATAGCTGCATTGTATTACTAGCAAATGTGAATGTTTTGATGAATTAGGCAAACGCTCCAATTGCCTGTACGTTGCAACATCTTTCCTTCAAAGGCCAGGGAATGTAGACTGTACGTTCTTTGTCCGGCTTGTCTGAATGCGTCAACACTGTCTGGGAGGCACAGAGGTGGATGCCTTCCTAGCAGGGGTGAAGCCTCCTTTTGCATATCCAGCTCCTGTATTTGTATTACTGCCATGTACTGTGTACTACTGAGCCAAGACATGAAGGGGCCTATGGTCCCAGCCACCTCAGATTACGCAAGCCAAGAAAAATGTGCAAATCACATGAGAAAAACAGGCAGTCCCCAAACATCTTTATTTGTTCAGTTTTGTGCCCTCAGACATTGATTGCAGCCTTGCACTTAGAAATTTCAAGATAAATCTCAGCAGCTGACACTAAGTAAATCCAGGGCAGAGACTCTGTGTAGATTCTCAACTTTTGAAAGCATGAACTTTTGTCCAACCACTTGGACTACAGAACATAGTGTGAAGGGAGGACTAGGCTGTCAGAATCAGCCTTCTGAGGAACTTGTAGACATGTCTGTGCATGCCTCAGCTTGCCTGATAAACCAGGCATACGTGGCCTGCTTGCTGGGAACTGAAATGAAATGAAACAGTCAGAGGAAATGAAGGATTAGGAAGAAGAAACAAAAGATTACATACTAAAATTTGTTAATGAGACTGGAGGGTGGGGGCTGGTAACCACCGCAACTACCGGATAGCAAGAAGCTAAACTGTCAACCGGCTGCATGGTACCTTTGGTAAGAACCAGAGGTAGGATTTTTATAACCATTCAAACCAATTTTCCATACAATCCTGATATTTAGGCAGTGTTTGCCACATTTTTTAAATTGAAAAAAAAAAAAAATCTAGCAGTGAGTAGTAGAGTAACAGTGTCTCGTCTAGAAATAGCATGCCATGTATGGAAACCAACAAACAATAAAACCCAACATGAATAAGAAACAAGTTTGCCACACACACTTTGTGAGAGTTTTACCTTGCTCTGCCCCTATGGACAATGAACAATGATTTAAACAAATAAATTTATAATATAACCTCCTGTTTTAAGAACCAGTAATAACTGTTGTATAATGTTCTTGTAATAATCAAGTGTTATATAGGATTTAGGTCTGGTATACTGAAGAGATAAATTGAAAAAGAAGGTTTGCTTCTAGGAAAAGTTCATGAACTGATTTAAACTATTTATCCCTGGCAAGTTTTCTCCCTTTGATGATTAGAAAGGGGATTTTTTTTTTTTTTTTTGAGATGAAGAAAAGGAGGAAACAGCTCTTCGGGGGATAAATGAATAGGCGGGACCAGTCTCTTGTCATAGCATGATATGAAAGGACACTGTTATAATAAGATCTCTTAATAGAACAGGCCAAGAAGATAGACTGGAAGTGTATGAGCAACAGAAGATGGCCTACCAGTCTGGCCAGCTTAGCTAATAGTGTATGAATGAATGGAAAGTAGGAAGACACAGTCAATCAAGGCAGACTACATTTCCCTTATGCAGTCATTTTGTTGGTTGGGATCCTGTGGTTGCAAGTAACTGAATCAAGCTGGAGGTAGAATGGGAAGTGAGAATATGTAATAGAAGCATGACACAGTGTTCCTTGAAGAAGCATGAAAGATAATGTAAATGTGAAAAAGAGCACTCACGTTTGGTGGAAGGTAGGGTAAGAAGGTAGGGTAAGAAAGTAAGGGAAGGAAGGCAGAAGCCAAACAACAAAGCCTTCAGTTGCTCTCTTTACAGAAGTTTTATTGCAAGCTAAAGGCAACAGAAAACCACCAAAATAAGAAGTAATGATATCAGAATGATGAGAAAAATAATGACCACACAAGCTGCTATACAGAATATAAAAAGAGAGCTGATACTTGGTTTTGGTTATGTCTACAATAGTCGCTTTGGCTGTGATCAGAGGAGATAGAAATTATATAATAGAAAGAAAACAATATTAATAAAGTAAAACAATTTACTTCTAAATTCATTCATTAGATTAGAGGCAATATGCTCATAGGGCCTTTAAAAGATATTCAGAAGGAATCCTGGAATAAATAAGAAGTTGCAGGCACTAAGATGTTAATGAAGCCATATTAGTGGGCAAGGATATGAAACATGCTGATAAGAGGTGAGAGAAAGTGGAAGAAATTTAACATATAACCAGACCTCCCTCCCCTACACATGAAACCTTATTATAGGTAATTGTCACACATCTCAAGTAGAGTTTTTCATAATCTTTATGAATTAGTTTTTTATAAATGTAACAAAATACCATGACTAAAGCAACCTATGGAAGAGAGTTTATTTTAGTTTATTTTGCTTTCAAAAGAGGAGCCTGTAGTAGAGGGGGAGGCATGACATCAGAGAAGCTGGCTGATCGCATTTCCACTTGTACACAGGAAGCAGACAGAGAGGACTAAATGTCTAACAGAGTTATACAACCTCACAACTCTATCTCACTGTTTTCTCCAGCAAGGTTCTAAGTCCTAACAATCCCATTAACTCCCCAAACAACATGGCCAACTTGAGATCATGTATTCAAATATTTGCATCTACGGGTGACAATTCTTACTCAGACTGTTGGTGACCATTATTTAATTTAAGGTCCTGGCAGACTGAGTAGAGTTTCGTATATAACCCACAAGGGTTATAAGACAGAACTATATTTCCATACCATGTTCAGGCTTTTTATTTTGAGATGGAGTATGACTAAATAGTCATGGTGGCCTTGAACCAGTGTTGTGCGTCAGGTAGACTTTGAACTAGGATTCTCTTACCTCACATTCCCTAGTAGCTGGATTGCCAATGGATGTCAAGTGGACTAGCTCTTAACTATTTCACCCGAAGCTGCTGGAGGCAGTAGTCCCAGTGTGCAAATATAAGGCTGGTCAAAACTCTAGCACCTTAAGTAAAAGTGCTTACTTGCAAGTGTGAGGGCATGCAGTTGATTTTCAGCACCGATTTAAAAAGCTGAGCATGGTGGCACATCATGCCTGTCATCTGGTCACTAGGGTGGTGAAACAGAAAGAACCATGGGTCTCACTGGTCAGCCTGGTCTAGCCCTTTAGCAAAACCAATACCAGTGAAAGATTCTGTATCAAAAAACAAGGTGGCCAGCTCCTAAAGAGGAACAGCTGATTCTGTCCTCTGCCTTCCTCATGAAGATGCAAATGTGTGCATCCTACTCCACCCAAACAACAGCCTCAGGACTGACAAACTCATAGGTATTTTGTAATGAATTTAACATGGTTTTGGGCCTCTAGGAAAACATGAACATATTCAGAGTACCAAGTGTGCCTAGAGAAGACCAAGACCCATAATCTTATTCTAGTTGATACTGAGCTCAGATCTGGCGAACTTCCACGTCAGTGTCACCTGACACCCTCCCCTAGACTCCAGGACCACCTGCTCACATGGGCATGTATATATACATATATATGTACATATATGTATATATATATATATATAAATTAAAATTAAATAAGAATTCTAGAGCTAAAAACACATAAAAAAATTCATTACATAGCTATGCTTAATCTCAGGTGGAAGATAGCAGAAAATAATAAATTATGTAG
>NC_034595.1:18724849-18725987 GCF_900095145.1 Mus pahari | reverse complement strand
CAGAAAATAATAAATTATGTAGACCTGGAACAAAATGATAAACTAATGGAAATAATTAGGAAAGTATTAAAGACCTTTGTGGTATATGAAAAATTGAGTCCCACGAGGAAAAGAGAGAAAGTGGATGATGGCAATATTTAAAGTGTTTTTTTTTTTTTTGTTGTTGTTGTTGTTGTTAAATGTCCAAAGATTTTAAGATAGAGTCAAAAAAAAAAAAGTGTGAGTGAAACTAGGGTACGTTTCAAGCATTTTAGAATCCTGTTGATTTACAGGATGACATAAGTAAAAAGAAACATAGAAAAGGGGAGGAAATATTTGAAAATCTTGACTTTGCTGAGGGACTTGTGTCCAAAATATATAGAGAAGCTACAACTCAATTGGAAGACTGACATAATTCAAAAGGGCAGTGTGTGTGTGTGTGTGTGTGTGTGTGTGTGTGTAGTTTGCTTTCTGTTGCTGTAATTAAACACCATCATCAAAAATAACCTAGTGAGAAATGCACTCATGTGACTTACAGTTTACAGTCCATATCAGAGGAAGCTAAGGCAGGAACCTAGGGAAAGGAACAGAATAGGATGACATGGAGAAATGATACTTCCTGGATTTCTCTCCATCACTTGCTCAGCCTGTTTTCTTATACTACCCAGGGCCATCTGCTCAGCACTGGTACCACATTGATCATTAATCATAAAATTGCCTACAGACTTGCCCTCAGACAGTCTGATGAATATATTTTCTCAACTAAGGTTCTTCCTAGATGATTCTAGTTCAAGTCCAGTTGACAAAAAACAACCAAGAGACATTCTCTGTAATGCTGAGAGACATTCTCTGTAATGCTGATATCAAAATGGGTAATAAGCCCATGAAAATAAATTCAATGCTCTCAACAATGAGAAAAAAATGCAAGTGCGAGGAAAACGGAGCACTGATTACAGTGATTTCTACTTTTCCAGAGGAACTGAGTTTGATTCCTAGCACCCAGTAGAGGCAGCTCACAGCCAACCATATGCACTTCCAAGTCAAAGTAATCCAGTGGGCTCTTTTTTTCACCTCTGGAGGCACACGTGGGGGTGTCTCTCTTTCTCTCTCTCTCTCTCTCTCTCTCTCTCTCTCTCTCTCTCTCTCTCTCTCTCTCTCT
>NC_034595.1:18694241-18724838 GCF_900095145.1 Mus pahari | reverse complement strand
TCTCTCTCTCTCTCTCTCACACACACACACACACACACACACACACACATGGAGAGAGAATAATCCAGAACTGAACCCAACCATTTATGAACAGATTACTATATAAAGAAATGGAATAGTATTCAGCTGCAAAGAGGTATCACACATTAATATCTACAGGATCATGAATAAACCTTGAAACAATTTACTAAGTGAATGAAGCCAGTTACCCAAGACCACATTTTGGATGACTTCACTTATATAAAATGTTAAAGATAGCCAAATCCATAGAGACTGAAAGTAGATTAGTGGTTGCCAGGGACTGGGCGGAAGGGGAAATTTGGGAGTGACTGCTATAAGTTTTGGGTTTCTTTGATGTGATGTAAATATTCAGGAATTCCACAGTGGTTAGCCTTACACAAGTTTGTGACTACATCCAAACCGCCGAATTTTAAAAGGTGAATTTCTTGGCATGTGATCTGTGTTTTAATACAGTTTTGCAGAAAAGACATAAAATTCAGAAAAAAACATAAGATGTGGTAACCCCAGTTTCATGCATTATGAGTAAGTGCCCTGGGTGAGGAACGAGAGCCAAATTTCACTTAGTTACAGAAAGGTCTTTTGTAAACCTGGCTGGTGTTCTCTGGAACACTGATGAGCAAATGCTTAAGATGGAGAGGAACATTAACCTTCAGTTACTGCAGTGGGAAGAAATGGTGGATGGCAGGAGATGTAGCTTGCCTGCAGGGTTTGTAGGGAGAGTTCAGAAATAGACTGCACAACCCTGGAAGGCCAAGAGATAATGGGTGGAGCTCCCAGACAGAACTGGAACCCATGAAATGAAGGATGAGAGGAAGTTAATTCACTTTGTATCTCAGTCAAACATCTCGATTCCTTCTGTGCACGCTGTAAACAGCTTGAGGTGAATAGCCTGCTTCCTGACTCAGGATTTCGGATATGAGAGACATGTTACCTGGAGCAACCTTGGCACATTTTTACACTCTTAAGCGGAAAATTTTATCCTCTGGAAGTTTCTCTTTGACATATTCAGCACCATACTTGGATATATTGCCAGCATCTGAACTCCTGCCCTTTGGGGTTATTAAGTGGAGTAAGTGTTATTTAAACACAGGTACTAGGAGGCTGCTTCACTGGGTGTGTACAGTGTGCAGAAACACTGAATAAATGATGGTTTACATCACAGGCAGGATAGAGGCAGATAATACAACATTTCATCATCCTACTCAGAATGGTATTTACTTTGACATTTATTCAATTTCTAACTTTACTATTTTGATAAGTTTACACATGTATATAATGTACTGTGACTAGTTATACCCATGACCCTCTTCTATCTCTCCCTACCTCCCACTGTCTCTCTTCTTCTTAACAAGTTTCTTCTTACTCCAATGTCTTTTCTTTTGTGCAGGTAGATTTAGCTGCTGAGTGTTTACGAATTTAACCGTCAAGCCATATGCAGAAGTTTGCAAAAGATTGTCCTCCCCTCCCATCCTCTGCCTACCACAATCTTTCTGTCTCCTTGTCTGTGGTGTTCACTGGAGGTGTACCATTTAGGGCTAATCACTCAACAACTATTTTATTTTCTGAATCCTGACCAGTTACAAGTGTCTGCATTAACCATCACCTTCTAAAAAGAAAGCTTTTACTTACTCGAAATGATAGATCCACAAGTCTATGAGTATAGGAATAAGTATTCAAGAGGCAGTTTGGATATGGGCTCATTGATCAAAACCTTAGGGCTTGTTGCCTTCTCAGTGAAGGCCATGAAAAAGGAAAGGATACATGAGATACAGGGAAATATATTTATGGGGGAGGAAAGCCACATATGATATGAAAATGGAGGTGGTGATTTTAGACACAAAAAGATTTAAATAGAGATATGAGTGGAGAGATGGGAAAGGTGGAGGTTGGTCACAGGATCAACATAAACAAAAGATACATGGGACAATCATGAGGAAATCTGTTGCTGTATAAACCTAGTAAATGTATAAATAAAATTAAGATTGTCAGCATTGAGTTTCAACAGTTGATACTGGTGCTAGTAGAAGCCAAATCTTTTAAACAAAAATCCCAGTGCTAGGGTACAAGATAGCCCCTTTGAGTTCTTGGTGAGGGTGATCCCTGGCAGCCCAAATAATGCAGGCAGTTGCCATTGTTTTTTGTTTGCCACCAGAACTAGATGGCAAGATCTCATATATAAAGACACTATGCACTTTTGGGTGTGTGGGGAGAGTTCAAGACAGGTCTTTTTCTATGTAGCCCTGGCTTTCCTGGAACTCACTCTATAGGCTAGACTGGCCTTGAGACTCACAGAGATCCACCTGTGCCTGCCTCCAGAGATCTTGGATTAAAGGTGAGCACAACCACTGCCTGGCTAAAACACCATGTACTTTAAACAGAGAGAAATGGATCGAGCTGGAAATTTACCTTTCATAGGTACAAAAGGTGCTGTTACGTTGGAAGCTGAGATAGAAAAGACATACATGGTATTTCTAAGATGTGGGCCCCTACCTGCGACAATACCAACCTGCCAGGAAAGATATGCTTACTGGTGCAATGGTGGCAAGACTGCTTAGGGGATCACCAACTGCTTTTTAATTATATTTAACATCTGCTTTATAGGAAGGAAAAAAAATCTGATATGGTACCCCTTGTGAAATCTATCCATGGATATTTGTTTATTTCTAAAAGGAAGAGACCGATTCCGCATCTCAACTCTTATTTTTAAATGACATAAACATACACATTGTAGTCGTTTCATTGGGATCAAGGAACTCTTGTTTGTAGCTCAAAAGCCTCTGAAACAAGGGATCTTTATGTACATAGACATGTGCTCATAAGGGAAGACTGAGAGAGTCTGGAAATTCTTTTTCTGTGCTGTGTTCTCAGAGAGAAAAGTGCTTCTACCAAACTCCTGTTATAATGGACTTTAATGGAGGAATTGGAATGTGTGACTCTTTATAGTGACTGTGAAATAAATATTGCAAAATGGGTATGCAACACTTTGTGATACACAGATAAGCATAGTCATTCACACCTAATGTCCCATCTCATAACTCAGGAGGGGAAGTATGTAAATCTCAAGTTAGGGTCTAACCTGGGTAACAGTACAACCATGTGCCCATTTTTAGCAGTTAAAATGTAGTGAATCCTTCATATTTACTTGTTCAAAACTAGGAAGAAGATGTCAAACCACCTTGACAGCTTCCAAAGACACATGCTCTTTGTACTGCTCCTACAAACCCAGACACTTTTGTGGATACCAACAAGTGCTTGCAGACAGAAGCCTGTTTTAGCTGTCTCCTGAGAGGCTCTACCAATGCCTGACAAATACACAGGTGGATTGAACTGAGCACAGGTTTCCCCAATGGAGGAGCTAGAGAAAGGACCCAAAGAGCTGGGGGTTTGCAGCCCCATAGGAGGAACAACAATATGAACTAACCAGTACCCCCAGAGCTCCCTGGGACTAAATCACCAACCAAAGAGTTCACATGGAGGGACCCATGGCTCCAGCCACATATGTAGCAGAGGATGGCCTAGACGGTCATCAGTGGAGGAGAGAACCTTGGTCCTATGAAGGCTCTGTGCCCCAGTGTAAGGGAATGCCAGGGCCAGGAAGTGGGAGTGCGTGGGTTGGGGAGCAGGTAGGGGAGAGGGTTTAGGGGTTTTCTGAGGGGAAACCAGAAAAGGGGATAACATTTGAAATGTAAATAAAGAAAATATCTAATAAAAAAATTTGATTTTCAAAACATGTTCTCAGTCTTCTTTTACGATTATACTTCAGTAAGGAGTTTTGCAAATGTATTTTAGCTGACCCATATACCAGGCAGAGATTGAATTAGTGGGGAGAGACCAGTGAAGAAACTGTACCAGCTACCTTCTCCTTATAGAAAATAAATAAAAAAATAAATCTTACCTTTGTACATTGTATTGGTCTACTTTTTTTTTTTTAATGGATAAGTCCATTGTTTGAATCCAGCTGTGGGCTGACTCAGACAGTTTGGAAGGGTTCATCAGCATTTTTGCCTGATGTCACTGAGCATAGATAATTCTAGAACATGATGTTCCTGTGAGGATTTCTTGGTCAAATTATGCCAATAAAAATTTCTGTTGAGGCCCTGCATATACCCAGCTCAATGGCCAGTGCTATGTGGTACTGACACCATACTTATTAGTAGGTTAGGCGAAATTATTTTTGAATGTTTCATGGTATTATGAAGGAAACATTTACAGTTTGGTAACTCTACATATTTCTACATGATCATATACAATTTTGTGTCTCACAGAAAGTCGGTATAGGCAAGAGATGCTAAAATGTCAGCTCTGTGATTGCAGTCACTACAGTATTAGTATATTTGGGATTTTTTTATTGGATATTTTCTTTATTTACATTTCAAATGTTATCTCATTTCCCAGTGTCCCCTCCCTCCCGAAAAACCCTATCACATCCTCTCTCCTCTGCTTCTAGGAGGGTGTTCCTCCACCCACCCACCCACTCCCTCTTCCCTGCCCTTGATTCCCCTACACTGGGGTATATACTGAGCCTTCATAGGATCAAGGACCTCTCCTCCCAATGATGCCTGACATATGCAGCTGGAGCCATGTGCACTCCTTTGTTAATAGCTTAGTCCCTGGTGATTCTGGGGGTCTGGTTGGTTGATGTTGTTGTTCTTCCTATGGGGTTGCAAACCTCTTTAACTCCTTCAGTCTCTTTTATAACTCCTCTATTAGGGACCCTGCACTCATTCCAGTGGTTGGCTGCTAACATCTGCCTTTGTGTTTGTAAGACTCTGGCAAGGCCTCTCAGGAGACAGCCATATCAGGCACTTTTCAGCATGCACTTCTTAGAATCTTTTAATGAATATTAATATAAACTTTTTCTATTATATTTCCTCATCAAGATATGTATGCAAACTTGCTTTGAAATTTTATTCCATTTAATACATCAGGAAATAGTATTATACAGGCAAGATATTTTTATTATTTTATTTATTGTATTTTATTAATTTTACCTTTTGTAGGATGTTCCTTACTATATTATACAGGCATTGTCTCAAACTCAGGCACTTATATAATCATTTCCTTACCATATACTGGGAATGTTAGTATATGCCACCATACCCTGAGTGTTTAAAATGGTCATCTAGCATAGTAGTATCTTCAGGGAGATTGCTACCACCCATTTGTTCACAAATAACTGCTGGGTATTTCTACACCCTCTTTAGCCCATTATAGCTCCAAAATAATAGATACAGCGGCCTAGTATTTTTATTAACAAACCGTAGAACTAAACTGGGCAGGTTCGAAGCTATTGTATCCCTCTATGCTATTTACCTCAAATCATACTGTTACCTTGGTAACAGGCTTGCCCTGGTTGGCTATGCTCAATATGTTCTGCTGGAAAAGCTCTTGGCAATCAGTTCATCAGGATTCCTCCTGAACCCTCTGCCTCATGGCCACCTCTTCTCATCCTTCCTTGTAGTCCTACTTCTCTCCTTTTTTGCTCTCTCACGGACCCCTGGCTGGGATCAGAAGCCCCACCCTATTCTCTTCTTCCCCGCTAATTGACTTATCAACTCATTACTGACCAATCAGAAGGTGATGGAGAAGAATGTTTACAATGCACTGAGACAGGTGATGTTCATAAAAAATCACAGTATCAGACTCTGGCGTCTACTCATTTTTGGCTAGTATAGAAATCAGCATTTGAATAATTCAAAGACAACCTCTACATAGTGCATGAAAAGATTGCCCTTACAACCTAGAATTTATGGTCTGGGAAGGCAGTGAAGCTTGAGAGTGACTGATATGGATACACTGGAATGTCAAAGACTTGAAGGTGGTTTTCCCCCATCCTGATCACTTTTCTACCCATTTCTCCTCCCAGACATCTTGTTTATCTGCCTCTTATTTATTGGAAATACTTATTAAAATGTTTTATTAATAATAGATGGATTCACCAATTCTTAGAAAATTTTAACTAGCTGACACTTGGGGGAGAGTCGTTATGGCTTGAGGTATTCAAAATACCTGTGGTTCAGTGTTTACAAAAGCATTATTCTTTCTTTTAGCTCAAATGCTCTACAAAAAAACAGTGGGAGAATATATTCCAGCATACCAAAAACACAGGACAATGAGGTCTCAGGTGGTTTATGAACAACCTTCAAGTATAAAGTACAACCCTGAGATCAGATTTAATCTGTTTCAGCCCCTGCCCTTTTATGCTGGTAGATAACTTTTTTATATATTAGAGAATATATACTAGATATGATAAAAACAAATAAGATGTATTTGTAAAGATGATGTTAACATAGGAAACACACTGAAAGCATAATCCATTACACATCTTATTTTTAACAATTATTTTCTTCTTTGTGTGTAAGTATGTATGTTTGTATGGGTGTGTGTACAGATGATTGTGAGTGAAGAGGGTGGAGTGAGATGCCCTATTACTAGAGTTCATGTCCTTGTGCACGATTAGACGTGGGAGTTGGGAGCCAAACTCTCGACTTTTGAAAGAGTAAAAAGCACTTTGGATCATTGGACCATCTCTCTAGTCCCTCATTATAATTTCCAAGATATTTGTTATTCTATCATTGTAATCTTTTCTCAGGTTTCTTGTCTATCTTCACAATACATTTATTTTTCAGTACCACTCCCCTCATCTCTAAGTATTTTCTATAATTTGTATGTTAGGTATTGTACTAAGTAATATATGGAGTTACTATTTTCTAGGGACTTAAAAATCTACCTTGGGGGAATATAAGAAATATTTGAACATGTGTACATATTTGTGTATGCAACATATGTTACATTAGAAGGAGTTAATTATTTATATTAACTATTTAATTAAGTTTCATAAGATGACATATTTTCCTCAAAAATTTACTTGAACATCTGTTCCTTGTGGTAATTAAAAAATCAACAAACTTTTCTGCAACAAAATTGCATACACAGAATACATAAAAATTTCTATGGTTTAAAAAAATATTTTCATTTGCATACTCCCATACCTACTGTCAGTATCTATTACATGATAATTGATTTTAGCTGAAATGTTTAAAAATTAAAGTTTTGTACAGGTGCATATCTCTACTAGCTTCCATTGTACCAGTTACAGTATCTAGTCATACTCTTTATTCCTTGTGGCATAAATTCTTTTGAACAAAACATTACCTCAAATAATTATTATATCTACTCCCCAGAAAGGATGAATCCAAACAAAATAGGATTATAAACAGTATCATAAATGATAGGACATCTCATCTTGAGGATTAACAGCATTTTGTTGTATGTCTATACTTTATCTGTTTATTCATTGATGGACACTGCTCAATGCCATATCTTGGCTATGATAATTAATGGTGTAATACATATGGAAGTACGGATGTAGCATTCACACTCTGATGTCACTTCCTTTGCTAACACACCCAAAAAAGATATGTGTATTCCTATGGGAGTGCTAACATTTTGAGGAAATCAATGTGTTTCACAGTGGCTGCATCAACTTATATCCCCACCAACTCTGTGCAAATCCTTCATTTGCTGTACAACCTCGCCAGTGTTTACTTTCATTATTTGGCAATAGCCATTCTAACAAGCACACTGTGATATCTCTTAGTGTTTTGACTTCAGCTCCCTCACGGTTAGTGGTAGGAATCTTCTCATACACCTGATGGTTATATATGGCTTCTTTTGAAAATTTACTCACTTTAAAATTTTGCTTTTGAGCTGCTTTGATTCTTTAAGAATTTTGGATTAACCCCTTATCAGATGCATGGTGTGTAAATATTTCCTCCTAGTTTTTAGTTTATTCCTTGATTATATCAATAGTGTTGGCTGCTGTTATTTTTCCCTTGAAAATTATTTTATTTATTCTTTCATGTATTAAATCCAAACTGCTGTTTCCTTTCCATCATCTCCTCCTAGGCTCACCTTCCCATGTCTCGAATTTTCCAGATTCACTCCTCTGTTGCCCTTCAGAAAAGAACAGGTCTCTCTGAGATATCAACCAAATATGGCATAACATGTTACAATAAGATGAGCCACATAACCTCATAGCAAGGCTGGGTGAGGCAACCCAGTAGGACAAAAAAGGTCTCAAAAATTGGGCAAAAGAGTTAGAGACAACCCCTGTTCCCACTGTTGGGAGTTCCACAATAATACCAAGCTAAACAACCATAACATATGCAAAAGACCTGTATCAGGTCCATACAGGTTCCCTGATCAAGTCTCTGTGAGACCCTATGAACCCTGGTTAGTTGATTCTGTGTGTCATTTTCTTGAGATATCCTTGAGCCCTCTGGCTACTACAATTCTTCCCACCCTCCTTCCTTAGGATTCCCCGAGCTCCACCGAAAGACTGGCTGTGAGTCTTTGCCTTTTAAAATGACTATTGTGCTATGCTCTGGTCTTTTAGTATAACTGAATATCATTAGGGATCCTTTCATTGCCTCTTTTATTCTTTTTTTTTTTTTTTTTTTTTTGTCATTTCTTCTTGGTTCCATCTTAGCTCCTTGGCTATGCAGCTTCGGGTTCCTGGATTCCCAGGTGCCTTGAGGCACAGGGAACTTTCTGCTTTGATGCAATCTCACTGGGTTATTTTTGCTTTAGGTAACTGTGCTTGTAAGATGGAATCTGCTCAGATGAATGTAAGAAAATTTACCTCTGTGTAATCTGTCGTTTTCAATGGATGTGTGTCTTACATTTAACTCTCTAATCCGTGATTAAAATTTCATAAAATGTGAGATAAGAGTCTAATTTCTTTCTGTAAAAGGATATCAAGTTTTTCTGGCAGCATCGTTTAGAGATTATTGTTTATCATTGAGTATTTTTAAATCTATAAAAGAATCAACTTGAAGTTAAACAGAGAATACAATCTGGATTGCTGAGGGCTAAAAGGACATAGATGTTGGCCAAATAACATAAAGTTTCAATTATACAAAATAGGAAATTTCTGGAGATATAGTATGGGTACTACAATGAATTTTTCTTGAGGTTTGCTAGGAGAAAATACCTTCTCTTAAATATCCACACTACATACATGAACTGCATGAGAGAGTACTTTAGCACATCACTATAAATACCATAAATACCATAAGTGTAAACCACTTCTATTTGTCAGTGGTACTATAGTTCTTTAATCTTTGTAAGCCTTACTCTAGGACACTGTTTCTCAAACTGTGGGTTGAACCACTTTGGTTGTCACATATCAACTATCCTTCATATCAGCTATTTGAATTATAATTCATAACAGTAGCAAAATTATACTTATGAAGTAGCAACAAAGTAATTTTATCTTTGGTGGCATCATAACATGAGAAATTATATTAAATGGTTTCAGTGTTAAGAAGGTTGAGAACCATTGACTGAGGAGATAAATTTGACTCCTATTAGTTGTTTCTGATTGGTTGACGAAAAAAAAATCTTGAACATTATTATTTAGAAACCAGCTTCAAATTTTAATCCTTTACAGCTTTTAAATCAGAGTTTCTCAGAGTCAACTATAGTGAACTTGGGCTTGATCATTTCTTTATTAGAGAGTGAAAAGGGATTGCCTTACGTAATGTTGATGGGAATAGAGCTTTGGCTTCCAGCATAAATGTCAGAAGCACTTCACTGGTGACAGTCAAAACCTCTAGATTTGTTCATATGACCTAAGGGCTGTGTGCACACAAAATTACTCTCAGATTAATTTAACTGCATCTTAGGTGGGAATCTACATATTCATGGAGAATTTTACACTGCTCTTTTAATAGACTAAGTATTGATTTTTTTCCACAATAACTAAAGCTCCTAGATAGCAAATGCTTTGTACAGAATACACAACTCCTTACCTGGGAAAGAAAATTCTTTTAGGGTCTCAAACATGTCCTAATCCTTATACTCATCTTACCTCTCTATATTATATAATATCAATCTGAGACTTGGAAAACTGTGATGTCTTGACTGTAAAACCTCCTTCATGGTTTTTAACAGATCTATAGTAGGACTTCTGGAAAAGAAACACA
Organism: Mus pahari; assembly: GCF_900095145.1. Taxonomy (NCBI): domain Eukaryota; kingdom Metazoa; phylum Chordata; class Mammalia; order Rodentia; family Muridae; genus Mus; species Mus pahari. Next base: position 18,714,828 of record NC_034595.1, on the reverse strand, counting down.
ACTCTTTTATCATTGACTGATGAAACTACAAATACCTGACGTCCATATGAATTCCTGCTGGATTAAGTAGGTGTTAATGTTCACTGTTTTCATTTGGAATAACAAGTCCTTAACTTTACAATTAACTTCCTACCTGTGGGCTATCTGTGGGCTATGCACGCTTTCCTTGGCTGCCATTTTATCACAAATTCTAATGGAGGAAGCAGATAACTCCCAACGTCCTTCTTGAGACTATTTTTTAAATTGGGACAAATTAGAAAGTGAGGTAAGCAAGTCTACATGTGTAACCCAGGCTTCTTTTCCTGATACCTATTAATTGATACTAAACCTGAAATTTATCCATCCAAGAATCTCAGTACAACCATGGATTTTTATCTTCTGAGCAACTGACCAGTTCTCTTGGAAAGCTGAATAGTTTGAAAGTGAAAATCATTATTAAACTGGTATTGAAAATTTCATTTTATGGTATTATCTGCAAATGACAAATCAAAGAAGAGGAAACTATTCATGATAGATGAAATATGCATGAAAAAGGAAGACGGACAGCGAAGAGCTTTTCAAACTGAGCGGAAGTTTATCTTGAAATGGATAAGCTGAACATGGTGATGAGATCTGTATAGGAAGGTTAGATAACAAATTAAAATTGAAATAAATAAAGATTTATTTTTTATAATAAACTCACAATACCCTCAATATAAAAATCAGTGTCTACTGTATACAAATTAAAAGATCAAGGCTTCTCTGAGTAACTTGGCTGTGGACTGAACAGGACTTGAGCTCAACTACATTTGATTTGAATCTTTTCTCTCTTTTCTCACTCCTCCTCCCCCTCACAGATAGTCAACATCTAGAAATTTCCATCATCTCAAGATAGTAGAAATCTCTCAGATCTACTTAAGTTCATCCACAAGAAAAACAACAGCAACAAAAGAGAGTCATTCCCCAGCTGACCTAATTCAATTCAGTTAATAATTATGGAGGGTCTTCAGGGGACACAAAGCTTTATGGTGTCCTGAGTGAAGTTTTAACATTTGTCTTCCTAATATAAGAAACCTTAAAATTCTTCCCCCTTGCTTTTGCTAGACACTCTTGCCTCTGTGCACATCAAAGGCATCCAAAGACAAACAAGCTTCTTTTCAGTGATCTAAACTGTATCTTCCAGTGGAAAGGTTAATGAAGCATTAATTCCTCCAGCTGTTGTTCTTCTAGACAGATGTGCAAAAAGTTTAGTGCACATCTGCTGAGCATGCAACTCTACTGCTTTCAGTATGCAAAAATCTAACACAAAGAATCACTAATACTGTTAGTGACTTTAATGCTGCCATAGATGCCTCTTCATTATTCAGTTTTGCATTTCAAGTTTCCAAGGATCTTTTGAGATCAAGGGAAACAAAGGCATGAGATTCCAATTTCCTGGATTTCTAACCCAAATTTCTTTCATCCTTTCCTTTATTTATTACATTATTTGTGCAAGGAATGTAACAGATCTAGACTCAAATGTAATACATAAAGCACAATGATAAATAACGCACGGTCTTTCCTCAAATAGGGCACCCAATCTGCAGAAGCACACAGAGAAATAAAATATGGATTTCAGAGACACAATATGACTAAAGTCTGAGCAGCAGAGAGTGAGGACACATTGGAAGGGCAGCTAACCTAGATAAAGAGTAGTTAAAAGGGACACGCTGAAGATGTGGCATCCCTGACAGCTTCTAAGCTGTTGAAGCATAAAGAGGAGTTATTTGAGAGCATTGGAGAAGAGACATAATGAAACAGAGGAAATGTCACAGAGTATTAATGTGAGTCAAAAACTAAGAAAATTAACACCATCATAAAAGAGAAAAACATGAGGATTAAAGGATAACCAAACCTAGAATGTGAGAAACTTGTTTTACAGTGTAGCTACTTGACAGGCTCAATGGGGCCACTGAAGAGGTAAAATAAGGGTTAGACTTGTTGCTGGTGTTGAAGGTGATAGAGGATTCGCTGCTATGAGAAATAATCACAGGATTTGGGTAAAATGGGAAGGGAAGAAACCTATGCCAGGGCAATGCTAAAGAATGAAACCAGAATTAGAGACCAAGGTAGTGTTGCCCAGGAACTGGGGTGATGTTGGTATATTAGAGATAAGAAGGTAAATCTTCAGTTCTGAGAAAGAGCTTTATCTTTCTTTTTAATTTTTAAAATGTATTTATTTGTTTACATCAAATGCCGTGTCCTCATAGGTCCCCCCTCAGAGAAACCCTCCATCCATTCCCTTCCCTTCATTTTTTAACAAGGAAACTGGGAAAACAATCCGTGTTGTACATCTACTTCTCAGATGGGGTTGCCATGAGCACTGTGATTGAGAGCAGAGGATTTAGAGACAGACAAAACGTCAGCCCCACCTAACCACTTACCAGATGTGTGAGCTGCAGTGTATTATTGTAATGCGATGTACCTCAGCCGCTGAAGGGGTACAGGATAACAGATCAATGTTGGAGATATCTGATAATGTTATGAAATAAAATGACATATATTGAAAAATAGCCTAGCACATAGAAATCACTCAATATTTATTCTCCTTCCCTGACTTCAGGCCTCAAATATGAGGGATAGAAAAATAACTTAAAAACAATTGCAGTTGCAAAAATTTGACAGAGAAGTTGCCAGGGCTCCCTGCCTTCTTAGTCAAGTTTTTGTCATACTGAAACAAATATTCTTATTCTGTGACTCTGAAGTAAATAGACATTTTGACTTAAATTGTACTTTTCACTTATGAATTTTCATTTCAATGTTACTTCTTACAATGAGAAATGAGATTGCTAACATAACTCTGTGTGAGATTTCTTTTGGATCTTTTCAGAAGTCATTGCTTACGTATGGATGGATATAAAAGTTTGTGTTATCCTCTACTGTTTGCCCAGGCTAGACCAAGGACATATCACAAGTTTTGGATCCTAATCTTAATTTTATTTAAAGACAGAGTTAAAGTAGCACCTGCAAAGATGTTAATGGCACAGGCCATCAGAACAGTACATGACACTCTCTTGATGTTCTGGGACAAATGATTCAGAGACACCATATCCACTGTGAGGCATGGATTGTTCTCGTTCTCCCACCCCTTCAACCACAAGGATCCTTCAGTTTTAATGAGAGTCCTTGCATGTCTCCCTTGCTAACACACATAGAAATAAAATATAATCGATTAGTTCATGTCAACCCTGAGAAGACCTTAATACCCCAAGCAAGTTAATGACTCTCTCATGTCTTTAGGTGCAAATAGATTCAAAAATAGACTCAAACACAGTCTTTAGCTTTCTCAAAGGTCCATTAATTTAATTAAAAACTTGAAACTCACCCGGGCACAGTGGTACTTGCCTTTAAAGGCAGTTAGAGGGAGGAAGGGGTTTCCTTGTTGAATGAAACCAGATAACTGTGAAGGTGTTTACCTGTTAATGCATCTTCTGATGCATTTTGGTTTTGCGGGGTGTGTGTGTGTGTGTGTGTGTGTGTGTGTGTGTGTGTGTTGTATAGATACACATGCACCTTCTTTCACCACTAACCTGGCAAGTCCCAGGGGTGAGCTGACTCTTTTTCTTCTCGATACTGTATGTTTTTCCCTTGAAAAATCTTAAAAGTTATTATTGCTTATTAATAATGAAGACTAGATACACCGAGTAAATTTCCACATACATTTACATCAGAAGAACAAACACCTGAAGATACCCCTCTGGACAGAAGCAGAGGCATGTTGCCAATCATTTGCTCCCAATTTGTTTTCATTTAAATACCGTGAAGGCTTGGATGGCTTTTTTTTTTTTTTCATTTTTTATTGGTTATTTTATTTATTTATGTTTCAACTGTTATCCCCCTTCCCAGTTTCCCCTGTAAAGTCCCCTACCCCCTTCCCCTCTCCCTGTCTCTATGAGGGTGCTCCTCCATCTGCCCACCCACTCCAGCTTCAGTGTCCTAGCATTCCCCTACCCTGGGTAAATGAGGCTCCATAGGACCAAGGGGCACAGCTCTCAGTTATGTTCGATAAGGCAATCTTCTGCTGCATATACAACTGGAGCCACGAGTCCCCCACCCCTCCCGGCATGTGTATCTTTAGTTGGTGGTTTCATCCGTGCAAGCTTTGGGGAGTCTGGTTGGTTGTTCTTCCCATGGGGTTTCAAACCCCTTCAGCTCCTATATCCTTGCCCTAACATCCAAAATACACAAAGAACTCAAGAAATTAGACTCCAGAGAACCAAATAACACTATTAAAAAATGGGGTACAGAGCCAAACAGAGAATTCTCAACTGAGGAATCTCAAATAGCTGAGAAGCACTTAAAGAAATGTTCAAAATCCTTAGTCATCAGGGAAATGCAAATCAAAACAATCCAGAGATTCCACCTTACAGCAGTCAGAATGGCTAAGATTAAAACCTGAGGAGACTTGATTGCCACATATAAAATAATGTGTTACAATGTTTGTAACTAAATTCTGAGGAATACTTAATAATGATATCTAAAATTAATCCCAGTTCATAAGTTCTTCTAATATAGAAAATTTAGGTAACTTAAAATTGAAATGCCTGCCAGTCCCCAACCCTACACACACAATATACAGCTATATGGTGGGATTTTCCAAAAGTTCCTGTGTAGATTGCCCACAAAAAAATTATACATGGAAACAACCCTGAACCAAGAAAGATCACATTCTAGATTTCCAGGGAATTAACAAGTTGGATATCATGAATAACATTGCGATATAATTATATCTAAAGCTGTACCCAGTCTTTATCCTGCCAAAGCTAATAACAAATGTTAGAAATAGTACAGAATAAAAAGGCAGATTATTATATGCCCCAGTACTGGGGAACACCAGGGCAAGAAGTGGGAGTGGGTGGGTAGGTGAGTAAGGGTGGGGGGGGGTAGAGGAGACTTTTGAGATAGCATTTGAAATGTAAATGAAGAAAATACCTAATACAAATTGGGTTAAAAAAAAAACAATAAAAAAAAAAACTGAGGAGACAGCAGATGCTGGTGAGGATGTGGAGAAAGAGGAACATTCCTCTGTTGCCAGTGGGATTGCAATATGGTACAACTACTCTGGAAATCAGTCTGGTGGTTCCTCAGAAAATTGGACATAGTTCAACCAGAAGACCCAGCTATACCACTCCTGGGCATATACCCAAAAGATGCTCCAACATATAACAAGGACACATGCTCCACTATGTTCATAGGAGCCTTATTTATAATACCCAGAAGTTAGAAGGCTTTTAAATCAAGTTATACAAGTTAAGGAGACAGAAATCTGAATGCTGGTTTTATCACTTAAAGAGTTGTAGCTTCCATCCAGAATGGTAGCCCAAGGTCTCTGTTACTAGAAGAAATCTTGCTGCCTGGATTTCAGCATAGAAGTTATGCCAGCACACACGTTCAGAAATACTGACTTCAATGCGGAAAAGATAATACTGAGGTATGAGTCTCCAGGTTCCTGCCCCAAGGGGGTGGATGAAGTATGGAAAACCCAAAAGTATTCATCTGTGGCAGTGCTCATTATCAGCTTGAAAGACTCAAGAACCAGAGTGGAAACCATCCTAGTCACGTCTGTGAGGGATGACCTTGAATGAGTTCACTGAGGGGTAAAGTCCTGCCAACTATGGGTAGAAGCATTCTCTGACTGGAAACCTGAACTATATAAACTATACAAATGGAGAAAGGGAGCTGAGCAATGATGCTAAGTAATCTAGCTCTCTCCCTACTGATTGTAGGAGTCATATGGCCAGCTGCCTGATGCTTTTGTCCCTGTGACTTCTACACCATGGTGGGCTTTACCCTGGTGCTGTGAACCAAGGGAATTTTTTCTCCTAAATTGCTCTTGTCAGAGTATTTATCACAGCAACAGGAAAGGAAACTAAAAACACAACCCTGAACATGAAAATACGAACATTTCCCATTAAAAGTACTTGAAAATTCTATGTAAAACAGCACAAATAATTTTTATTCTTACAAAAGATGAAACAGAGAATAATAACCAAAACCTTGAGCTAGATGATGAGGCTGGTACTGATTTTAAAATCAGGTCCCATAAGCCTAAACAATCAGATGGAGTGTGTTGCTTCCGCTTAGATAGTCATTCCCTGTATTCATTAAAAGGGAAATCTGTAACTATCATGATTTATGAATTTATTGTCTTTATCTATGGGGAAAAGCTCCCGGCAGCGTAATGGAGATTGATGATGGCGGAGTAGCTCTGCTCTCTGAAATGTAGGCAGGATTTTCCTCCTGACTGAACGGAGGATGGAGCATTAACTGTGAGCAGGAGAGAGTGATTCAGGACAGAGATTTTTGATGATGCTTTCCTGTAGCCAGTGTCCTCATTTTGTGTCACTGAGCCACATAAGTAGGGTAGAAACTCTTCCACTTAAAAATTTTCCCACTGGTATTAACTCATGATATTTGCAGTAATAAGAAATAAGCAAAAAAAAATGCTATTTTATTTTTAGAAATTTATTAAGGATATTAAATATAAAATTAGAAAAATAATATATAATTGATCAACTTGAATACCTATCAACATTTTAAAGTAATCACCATTATAGGAGAAATGAGAATATTCTTTTTTATGTTTTTAAAAATTTCATAGGCATATACACTATATCTTAATTATGGTCTACCCCTCCTTCTAACAACCTACACTTAGCTGTCCTTCCCAATGAATCCCTTCGAATCATCACCATTTTTTTGTAAGTATTCAATTGAAATGAACCAGCATATAATATACAGATGGTTTTAGTGTCATCCACTGTTGCACAGGCAACCTGCCAGTGGTATTTCCTCCTCCAAAGAATCTGTCACTTGCCAAGACACCTTGGCTATGTGTGTTGTCTTTGAACTTCTTCCCACCACCATGCTAGGATTCTTAACTGGCCTGATTTCATGCAGTATCTGTGCCAATAATTATAAATTTGTTTATATAGTTCAGAGAGTAGTAGACATAACTCAACTGATATGAGTGATGCTTTCTTTACTAACCTGAAAATATCCACTTTATACAAGTGACCACAAGTCTAAGCACCTTCATTATATACTTTCATCAACTGGTACTATATCTGACAAGACAAAACCCCACTGAGTTCTAGCTTGAAAGGACTGAAGATATGAAAAATGATATCAGGATTCAATTTTCTTGTTTTACTGATAAAAATCAATTGATAATTTTATTAATCAGTCGCACTGGCCACCATGTTCATAAAATAGTATGTTAAACTCCAAAGCATTAAATAAAAACCATAGACCATGGAGGTGACTAGAGTTATTTAAATTGTGGGTCATGCTATATATTGATAGTCTGACCTTGAGCTGTCGGTAGTGTTATGGATGCATATTTTCCAATAAGGAAAGTATGGGCAATAATATTTACCTCTCCTTCCTTCTTGGGATGCAGGAAAATCATATATAAAGCACTTTGTGTAGAGATTGTCACACACATGTGTTTCAGTGATAGCTGTTCCCATGATTATGGCAATATCAAAGATTATTGTTATCTGGTCTCTAGCAAATATGTACTTATGGAATAGTATAAAGGGATTTTTATGAGAATTGGTCTCATAAAATAACTTTAAAGTGTGGTTTATTGTTCCTAAACAAAGTACCTCTTGCTATATTATGTGACTTGCAGTTCTTTCTGTTAGGGCCCAGGAAATAAAATTCTATAGTTTTAAAACCAGCAGCAAGATGTTTCGTTTTGAAAAATGCTGTGATTGTCTATATTTTGTTTACTGACAGTGCTGGGAAGCTCAAATTCGAATGAGGGACATTAGTTACCACTGACGTAAATATTCTTTAATTCAAAAGCTTATTAAACCAAGAGGAACAATGAGTCCCCAGCTGACTGATTCAGTGCAACCTGTAGTAATGCATTTTTGAGCTCTGAGTTGCTTACTGTGTTTCTGCCAGTTCTTTCCATTTTTTTTCCATTCCAGCTTCTTACACTATGAATTCTTTCTATATTCACACTGTCATGTGTCTTATTGCACGACCATGGCACTTAACTCTCCCACAAATGTTTTAAATCATGGTTTAGTATTATGTTTCCTTTACAATAAAGAAAACAGTGGCTAAGAACAAGACATCCTAGTCTTTCTTCTACATCTTAGACAACAACATTTCCCTAATGACTTTCTTTGTTATTGTAATTAAAAAAAAACACACTGGCAGAGTACAGGACCAAATTTTCATCATCAGCTATCTGGACCATCTCTCAGATACCTAGGGGTTTATTTCCAGGTTACTGAATATTTCACAGAAACCCTAAGTTTTACGTTTACTTAAAACAAAGGAAATAATTGTCAAACTGAATATGCTTCATTTGTCAACTTGAATATTCACTGTGGGATTCTCCACTTGTTGTGTGCATTATCTCCTTTAACCTTAACAATCAGTTGTTACCAGAGTATCTAGCTGAGCAATGCTCAAGCAATTCAACAAAGCTCATTGTCACAATTCTGATTTGGGAATAAAATATTGAAACAATAGCACGTCTCTTAATCACATGGGCTGAAAATTTTCTCTAAGCTCAATTTATTCCTTTCACAAAAGCTTTAATCATTCAGACGAGCTAATTCTCTAGCTCACAAACCAGGAGCTCTCAAACTTGAATATACATTGCAATCACCTATGCAACTTTATGAACTGCCCTGTTTTGTGCTTCTCCAGAAATTCCAAATTTAGTTGGTCCAAGCTACATTCTGTGTATTAGAGTGCTTTTTGAAGTTTCCTAAGAAATTTAATGGATAGCTGTATTTAAGAATGATAGATAAATCCTCTCAGTGTCTATCTGAGACATCAACCATGCTACCCTTGCCCAAGAACTAGTTTCATAATCTTTCCCCAGATATTGCAAGATGCTTAACCCAAGATTCTGTCCCCTTTACTATCTCTCACTATCCATCCTCCCTGGTGGCTCTCAAAATGATTTCAATAAAACAGATCTAATCAGGCCACAGCACGGTTTCTTACTGCCCTTAAAATTCTAACTTAACCTTCATTCATCTAATTATAACACCTGCAAAGCACTTTCCATTGAATGGATCCTACCATGCCCCAATTCTATCCTTAGCTCCTGCTGCTGCTTCTTCCTGGAATGGACTTCCTCCGTGTGGTCTTGAGCTGTCCTGTAGGACTGTGAACATCACACGCCTCTTAGAACTTCCTTGTCTAAGATTGCCTGTCCCTAATAAAATAATTTCCTCCCTTCTCTGTGCTCCTAAAAAAGAAAGATATCATAGTTTTAGAACAACATTAGCTGTGATAGCCGGTGAGTTCACTAAAAGTAGGGAAAGTTTCATTACTTTTTTTTCTCTTATGGGTATGGCATGTCTTGTAATAGAAATGCTACGAACTAATAATAGTTACTAAATAAACAAATACATTTATAAACAAGTGACCATACTTATTAGATGTAACCTTATCTGATTTACTGCTTCATTTAATTTGTAGTGGAATAGTCCTTTCTAAGGAGAGATTTGTGGAGTGGCATTCCATAGTCAGGAACAAGACAGAAAACAGCTGGCTTTGGGGCTGTTTTAAAAGTCATTGCATTGATCTTGAGAAAGTGAGTTAAAACCTTTGGCATGGCAGTTTTCTAAGCAATCAATCACAGACAGTAACCTTATAAACTTACTTCACAGTGTCATTAAGGTTTAATGAGATGATGTTTAGATGACACTTGAAATGCATAGAACCTAGAACACAGTAAATACTTTTATTTATTTGTGAAGACTTTCTTGCTGTGCCAAATCTTTATGAAATGACCCTTTCTCCCTCCTATTTGTATTTATTTATTCAATGCATAATCATTTAATTAATAAGCATTTGTTTTAAATCTAGTACATATTATATAATTCTTGAAAATGTTATATTTATTGCAATAATTAATCAGCAATTAATATTTATATAAATGTATTATATAATCTCCATGAGAGATAAACAATAAATACATAGTGGATAGACAGAAAATCAGTCAAATAGATGATAGGTAGATAGATATCAGTGGGAAAAAGCAACAGAAAGTTTTGCCTTCCATGATTTTGTTTTTAGTGTGAAGAGACACTAAAAGAATAAGGAAAATAAATCAGATGGATACAGTAAATTATGTCAGTAAGTGTTGTTGAGAAGAATAAAGCACACATAACGACAGGAAGTGAATGCTACAGTTCTAGCTTTAAGTGCAATGGGGTTCTTAAGGAGAAAGTTCCACCGGGTCTTGTTCAGTGACCCAGAGAATGGGAAAATCACCTATCAGATGCATAGAGGTCAGATTTCAGGCAGGTAACAAGGAAGTTGTCTATGCTCTGGACTACTTTTGCTGCCCGACCCTACCTGCCCTTGGGGGGTTGGAGGTGAGGTGACACAGAGTCAGTGACACAGACCTTGGGAACAGGTGAGAAATGCCACAGCAAGCTCATCTGAACACTGCTGCAAGCTCCTTTAATACCCTCCAGCTGTGCCCCATTGGTACCAAGAAAGCATCTCTTCTAAATAGCCATTCTGGAGTGTTTGGCATTATCTGCACTAGCAATCTTTGGTTTCTCAGGCAGACCTCAATTAGGTCCTCCTGCAGAAGATGCTTTTGTGGCTTTATAGCCCCCACCCCCACTCCACTACCCCTGGCGTTTACAAGTTAGTGTGGTGACCAGAGCAGAGGAAAAGAGGTAGCATAGAAGATCAACAAAGAGATCAGGAGGGGAGTCATGGCCAGATCCATTGGGCCTTATCCATTGGTTTAAAGCTTAGAGGCCTTAGGAGAACTCTGAGCTGAGCAGCAGCGTGATCTGATCTGTTTATTCGAAATATCGAGCCAGTGAGCTGCGGCCATGTTGCATTTGGGCAAACCTAAAGGTAAGCAGACCAAGAAGACTGAGAAAAGTGTAGAACTGACACAAATTGGTGACAGGGAGGGTATCAGAAAAGCTGAATGCAGAATATATTCTAGAATCAACCCAAACCAGTCTGCCATGACTGAAGTGTGAGGCAAAGGGGAGTTTTATATCAGGAAATATGAAGATAGGTATAACTGAGATCAGAAGGTCTACATAGGGGGTTAAAATGTTTAAGAAAAATGAAAAGTTTACATTGAAAATGGCAAAGCAAGAGGCATCCAAGAAGGGATAAAGCTGTTGTTTTTGAGAAGTATCCTGGGATGAGAAAGAAAGGGTATGCAGGTGGCCTTTGAAGCAAAGAGAGAGAATTAGATCACCAGAGGAGTGAGTTGAGGTAGAGAAGGATCAACTTTGGAATAGCCCAGCAACGCAATCTCAGGACCAGAAGCACCAGGGCTCAGGCTCAACACTAGCCTGGATCATATCTTGAGATCTAAGGAAGAGAAGTTTCGAAGAACAAACCAACACAACAATCCACAGGTGAGGCGTGGTTCTAGAGAAATTCTGAGGTCCAGGCACATGACTGACAATGATCACCTTGTTAGCTGTCGTTTTGGTGGGAAAATGGAGGTGAAATTAGATCGAAGGGTAAGGTGCATGAAATGAACCCTGGGGCTATTCAGCAACTGCTTCACATTTTATGAAAACTCATCTCTTCTCTTTCGATTCCTCCTACCCACACTCGATCTCTCATTTATGCTTTCATCTTCCAATCTTTAAAGTGGGATCATGCTCTAGTTCTTTGGGGTCTTTTGATATTATCTGTTTATGCTAAAAAATCTCTATGGTGATGCCTTTACAAAAGATAGTGCCTCCTTGATTCCTCCCCCAGGACATTGTGACCCTCCCCCACCCCCAGTAGCTGGAACAGACTTTGCACAAATTGATTCCTATTTAATGTTTATTTATTTATTTAGTTAGTTTAATGGAGTCTGTAATTTTCCAATTCATTCAGGATTCTGGCTATTTCGTTGGAAATTAGATAAAAGTGTCACTATTAAGGTGAGGGCAGGATGTTGAAGGCCACCACCAGCTTTTCAGGAAAATAGGCTTTGGCTCAGAACTCTGTAGGGCTTCTGACTGTAACTGCAAAGATTTCTGCTTGCAAGTGGGAATGGGAGGGCTGGGAGTAAGTGCACTCCACCCAGGGCAGCCTCCTGCGGAAATGACTTCGAGAGCACAGTGCCAAAGTGCTTTGGTAAATGAGTCTGGCTCACCCTATTCCCTATCTCCTGCCCTGGATATGCAACATTTATAAAAATAAACATTTGCAGGATGCACTTGGTAGCAGGCCAAGGTGGAGGACCCAACAAGAAAAACAGATAAACCAGGAGACTTAGAACACCCAAGAAGAGGGCAAAGTTTCATAAGAGGAGCCGAGGGTCAGCATATAATAGGAAGGCTGGCAGTAGAAGGGAGAATACTGGAGTTTCACAGTGTCGACTCTACCATTGACTTCTTTCACATTCAGCACATTACATCTCTTCATTCTTCCTACAAAATACATGATGTTGGGGAAAAACACTTCTGAGGAGAGGTGTGCTCATAGCTGGATTATTTATCTAGGAATGACATATGTATTGAATATTAAACTCTACCTGGAACTCTGCTCCTGTATTAGCTTTTAACATAAATCTGTCCCATATCATGCAATAGGTGTTCTGTAACAAGAATTATTTCATCTGAGCTGAAGAGTGTTCAGTGGTTAAGAGCACTTGTTGCTCATGGAAAAGATTCAAGTTCATTTTCCAGCACCACTGGACTAATAACCATCTGTAACTCCAAGTTTCAGAGTATCTGACTTCTGACCTCTGTGAACAGCAGGCACACACGTGGTACAGAGATACACACATAGACAAAACATCCATACAAAGAAAAAAATGTTTGAGTTATATTTTCTTTAGCCTTTTACTTTTATTTATATCATCTTCAACAACATTATTATGAGTTAGATGCTTATTTATATTTCAATGACAGAGAGAGAAAGGGTGTAAATTGGTTGGGTGGTAAAGACATCAGGATCTGGGAGAAGCTGCAGTAAGGAAACCATAATCATTGCATAGTGTATAAAATTATTTTCAATAAAAAATGAAAAATCAAATTATTTCTGCCATTTGGGTGGACCAACTTGATAGTTTCTCTGTCTTTCATCTAAACAGAACATGACTCATTGCCTGTACACTCTCTGGCTTTTCATATTTCCCCCACTCTTCATTCTTTCATTGAAACTTATTGAATACACAATTTCACTTTGTTTATTTAGACACCTGAATGATACCTGGGTTATTGGAAGTGCTATAACCTGAATACTAATGTCTGCCCTTTCTGTGAGTTCATATTTTGCCCTGAGTGACATTATAAATGATTCTTAGGAAGTGTTCTTTAGCAATTGAGTAAATCTGGTAGTTCCCTTCCCAAATAAGATTTCTGCTCTTATTATAAATGTCAAAGAAGTTTTGCCTTTTCTGCCTTGTGATAACACAGATGCCATCTATAAGGAAGAGTCTCTCAGAAAATGTAGAATTCGTAGGTAACTTGACCATAGATTTCCAATCATCAAAACTGAATAATAAAATGTGGAATTCTTAGGTAACTTGACCATAGACTTCCAATCATTGAAACTGTGAATAATAAATCATTGATTATTAATGAATAATAAAGCATTGATTATTAATGAATACTTTAAGTCACTTTTTTTTTTGTGTCTCTTTTGCCTTACTCTTCTTTTTTTCTTTTTTTAGATATTGTCTTTGTTTACATTTCAAATGCTATCCTCTTTCCTGGTTTGGTTTCCCCTCAGGAAACCCCTAAACTATCCCTTCTCCATCTGCTTCTGAGGGTGCTCCCCAACTTACCTAGCCACTCCCTCTTCCTTGTCCTCACATTCCCCTACACTGGGACATCAAGCCTTTACAGGATCCAGGGCCTCTCCTCCCACTGATGCCCAACAAGACCATCTTCTGCTACATATACTGCTAGAACTATGAGTCCCTCCATGTCTACTCCTTGGTTGGTGGTTTAGTCCTTGGGAGCTCTGGGGAGTCTGGATTCATTGATATTGTCGTTCCTCCTACAGGGATGCAAACCCCTTTAGCTCCTTCATTCCTTTCTCTAGTTCCTCCACTGGGGATCCTGTGCTCAGTACAATGGTTGGCTGTGAGCATCTGCCTCTGTATTTGTCAGGCTCTGCCAGAGCCTCTCAGGAGACAGCTATACCAGCAAGCAGTTTTTGACATTCACAATAGTGTCTAGGTTTGGTATCTGCATGGATTCCCAGGTAGGGCAGTCTCTGGATGGCCTTTCCTTCAGTCTTTGCTCTACACTTTGTCTCCATACTTCCCTCCTTGAGTAGTTTGTTCCCCCTTCTAAGAAGGACTGAAACATCCACACTTTGGTCTTCCTTCTTCTTGAGCTTCATGCAGTCTGTGAATTGTATCTTCAGTATTCAGTATTAGCTTCTAGGCTAATATCTACTTATCAGTGAGTGAATACCACGTGTGTTCTTTTGTGACTGGGTTACTTTACTCAGGATGATGTTTATTAGTTCCATCCATTTGCCTAAGAGTTTCATGAAGTCATTGTTTTTTTTATAGCTGAGTAGTACCCTATTGTGTAAAAGTACCATATTTTCTGTATCTATTCCTTGGTGGAGAGACATCTGTGTTCTTATTTATATTAGCTTCTGGTTATTATAAATAAGGCTGCTACAAATATACTTGAACATGTGTCCTTATTAAATATTGGGGCATCTTCTGGGTACATGCCCAGGAGATGCTGGGTCCTCAGGTAGTACGATGTTCAATTTTCTGAGGAACCGCCAAACTGATTTCCAGAGTGGTCGTACACATTTATAATCCCACCAGCAATAAAGGAGTGTCCCTCTTTCTCCACATCCTCACCAGTATCTGCTGTCAACTGAGTTTTTTATCTTAGCCATTCTGACCAGTGTGAAGTAGAATCTCAGAGTTGTTTTGATTTGTACTTCCCTGATGACTAAGGATGCTGAACATTTCTTTAGATGCTTCCCATCCATTTGATATTCCTCAGTTATGAATTCTGTATCCTATTTTTAATAGGGTTATTTAAAAAAAAGTTATACTCTCTGGAGTCTAACTTCTTGAGTTCTCTACATATATTGAATATTGTTAGCCCCTATACCAGATATAGGATTTGTAAAGATGACAAATATATATGGGATTATGGGATTATAAGATGTTATATATTTAACCATTAGCCAATAGTTTAAATGTAAATGGTAGGACTCCCTAAGACCCCTTCCTTAACTGACTGTTAGGATGGTTAATCTTGTGTGAACCCAATGTGGGTAACTACTCTTGATGTAAGTTAATGTTTGCAGTAGCTGTACCAATTCTGAGGAATGAAATTTTGTATTCCTTCATCATATCTTCTGGTTTTATACACTTCTTGTGGCCTTATACAATATTTCTAGAGCTTTAGAGGGCATGATGTCAGTGATTTGTATAAAGTTGGACATTCTGTGTCTTGTGAAGCCACAAATCTCTCTATTCAGTACTATTCACTCTAAGGAGAGATTTCTATGACTAAGGCATGGAACAGCTTTTGTCAAGGTATAAATATAGGTATGTAGAAGGTAGTTAACTGTAGTGTCTGTTTATTTAACCATCAGGGATATACTTGGCATGAGCCTACTACCTCCCCAGACCTGAGCATTAGCTAAGCTGACAGCATCAGACGCTGGTCACACTTGCGTGTATGGGCCTTGGATCCTTTCAGAGTACAATTAGACACTCATTTCAATATTCATCTGTTATTGCACACTCAAGAATTTCTTGGTTTTCAAATAATTTCTTTATAAACCTTTACCTCTACAAATCCTCTTCATCCTTTCCCATCATCTTCCCAATTTCCCCAAATTTCTCTTTGCCTAAACTTTCCACTAAAGTATCCACCATTTTATTTTCTCTTTACTTACAATCTACTACTCTGAAGATACCTAAGTTAATCTCTTCCTTCTTTCCCTTCCTCCCTTCCTGGTTTGCACAGTTACTTCAGGTAAGAATAAAGAATAAAGATAGAATCTCCATAGCCTCATGAGAGATAACATGTGGCATTTGAACATTTGTGTCTGTGTTACCAAATTGAAAATAATGTTTTTTTTTTCAGTTCTACCTATTTCTCTGCAAATCTCATTTTTCTTTAGAGCTGAGTATTATTATGCATATATACCACACCTGTTTTATCCACCCATCAGTTGTTGGGTATTTGGTGTGCATTTGTTTTCTGCCCATTGTGAACATGACAGCAATGAACATGAATGAACAGGTATTCCTGTTTCAATAGAAGGAGTCAGTTGGGTATATTTTCAGGAGTGAAATATCTAAGTCATATTTGGGGCATAAAATGGCTTAATATATGATAAGAGGATAAATATGTAACTAAACATACTGTATTTCAGAATATCCTTTAAATAATTAATCCCTACCTCATGAAAATGTGGGATTTTTATTATATGAATTATATGTAGCTTAAAATAAGAGACAAAGCAAAGGAGAATTGGAATGAGTTGTAAAAAGATAGTCTTGACCATCAATTTAATTATTAGTAATTCAATCATACTTGTTTCTGTCTACCTTTACCCAGTGGAAAATATGTACTGAGTACCTACCATGTGCTAACAACATGTGAAGTACAATATAAACCTGGTTTCTACAAAAGCAAATGTCAAGATAAGAGTACCAAAGGGGGGTATAAAAGAAGATAGCTTAGAACCTTCAAAGAAAATCTCTAAGAGACACAATCATAAGGACTGAAAGAGCTGAAGGGAATTGCAACCCCATAAGAACAATATCAACTCCCTGGACCACTCAGTGCTCCAAGAGACTAAACAACCAACCAAAAAGTGTACATGGAGGGATCCATGTCTCCAGATACATCTGTAGCAGAGGATTGCCTTATCTGACATCAATGGAAGGGAAGAAATGTTTTCTTGTTGGAATATAGTTACATTATGACATATGCCAAATTTAATTTTTCTAGAAATCTAAAGGACTGCTAATATAGGACAGTCTGAGTACTGGTTATGAAATCCTCCTAATTCAAAAATGGATGACTTGAGTTTTCCTTAATCACAGATTTGTGAACTAACAAGAATTAGAGTTATCCTAATAGTGATAAACAACCCATCCAACTTGATGTCTGGAAGACACGTTCACATTAACCAAGACTTAAATATTGAGTATGGAAGCTCATTGTCAACCATTTCTGGTCAGACTACTGTTACTTCCACATAGGTACTTACACTGCTTTTTCTTACTATTGTGATGACACATGTTCTTTAGTGGATATTTACTTTATACAAGAACTGAACAGATGTAATAATCATATATCCATATTGTTATGATAGCATGTCTCTCTTTTTTTTTTTTTTTGGTTTTTTGAGACAGGGTTTCTCTGTATAGCCCTGGCTGTCCTGGAACTCACTTTGTAGACCAGGTTGGCCTCAAACTCAGAAAACTGCCTGTCTCTGCCTCCGAAGTGCTGGGATTAAAGGCATGTGCCACCACTGCCAGGCTATACGTCATTTTTCAAATAGTTAATGTATAATATTCAATGAGTGAAAGATTGGAATAAGTGATGAAATAGGTAAATAAATGTGAGGAAATTAATGAGTCTTATTTAACTTTCATTAAGCTTTTGAGAAGAACTGTGTGTATTTATCTTTGTAATCCTGTAAATGCTTACATACAATTGCTTTGAATGACTCTATATAAGCTTGTATGAGTTTTAGAGTACATCATACATATTATATACTATTAATTCTGATCCATAAGAGTGTGTTGCTTTCCGTGTATTTTTTCCCTAGTAAATCCTCTACAAAGCCCAGCATAGTGTTGGGTTCACAGTAAGTTTAGA
The DNA here is from genome assembly GCF_900095145.1 of Mus pahari. NCBI lineage: Eukaryota > Metazoa > Chordata > Mammalia > Rodentia > Muridae > Mus > Mus pahari. The sequence continues at coordinate 18,697,018 of NC_034595.1, read as the reverse complement.
CCAAGTGCCATACCCTTTATTTCATGATCAAGATTCATGTTTTTCTTCAAGTGCCCAGAAAATCACTCATATAAAATGATAGAATCAGGAAGCAATAAATACTGGGTCCTAAATCAAGACCAAGAATGGAAATATTTACAAGCTTCTTGAGTGGTTTCAATGAATAGAAGCTAGAGATTCACCTGTTTATTTGGCCTGATTTATCAAATACAGGACATTGCATGGGCAGTTTCTTGCTGAATATAACAACTATCAACCTGATGCTTTAAAAGATGCTTCACAAGGAAACAATGTAAAAAGAAGAAAAAAAACTGTCATATTTGTCTCAACAATGTAATTTCAAAATTTAATACAATTATCCATGGATGGATAATGAAAATGTGATATATTTTGAGTAGAATTTTATTAAGCTTTAAATAAAAATGCAATTTGAAGGTAGGCTGATAGAAGTAGAAAAAATTTATACTGAGTGAATATCAAATACCCATGTACTCTCTCGTATGTAAACCATAGCCTTGAATACTTAGATCTGGGTATTTAACTTGAACCACCTATAAAATCTTCATCAAAGAAATCAGTGTGTTGTCTTATTAAAACAAAAATAGAGGGCAGATCATAGAGAGCTGCAATACTGGAGGATGGAATGTTAAACAGAGATGAAGAGATGGGAAAGAAAAAGAATAGGGTAAGAGACTTAATCCAAATGAAGAGTATATGAAACATACCATTATTTTGGATATCAGTTTAAAAATATAAGCTAAAACAGTTAAAATAAAATAAATAAAGATACCCTACTTGATTGGATATCGCTGCTCCCAGAACCCCGGGGTTATTAAACAACAAACCTGGTGCCATGCATGGATTACCTGCTTACAAATTGTTGTTTAAATATGATCCAGTGGTCTCTGCAAAGATATAGCCTTTTGCCATACCTCTGTTGTCCACCAGAACTATATAGTAAAGACATTGTTGAAGATAGCACATATTGTGATTGCATGCTGTAAGGAAATCATGCTGAAACTGAGCCGAAAGCTTCCTACTTGGTGGTTAATATTCACAGTTACAGAAAGCACTATGAAAGGTGGGGGTAGAAAATACATCCACTGTTTTACACCATTGTTGAACTCTGAACTGCAACACCAACCCACCGGAAAAGATATGCTTATCACTACAATAGTGGGGTAGTTGTTTGGAGAGCAACCAACCTCTCATTTGTTTGGAGAGCTGATTTATAGAGGATATTTCATATCTGGTACCGTAAACCTAGTTAAAAAAAAAAATCCATGACTCTAGGGGGTACGTTACTATTGCTGTTTAGCTGAGTTGATATGGCATCAAGTAATCTTCTAAGTATATAAATATATAGGCATATACAGACAGATATTACTCGCAGCCTTAATCGGAGACTTTTCTCTTTACAGTGAATGGTGGAGAATGAAACAAACCTTTGCTTTTCAAGGTCCTGAGTGTCAGAGACAGTTAAGTGTACAGTGTCTAAGACTTAGGGATTATTATAGAATGGTAAGAAAAAGGAGTGGAAGAGTAGAAAGATAAGGGTATTGCCTGGAGGATCTTAACTTAGGGTACAAAACAGCCATGGCAACCATGAACCTACAGCAGGTATATTTTCCTGGACAACATAGACCTTCTCAATAGTCAGACAGGGATGCAACAGAGGCTCACTGGATCCTCTCCTTTCCCACTGAATAATTATCTATAGTTGCATTCAGGTGTGCATCCACCTGTGGGACCACTAGGGTCAACCAGATAGTTCTGTACTCCTGACCATACACATGGACTTGGATAACTCAGTGGATCGTAAAACAAAATGTAAAGGCATGCACATTAGGAAGGGGCCTGTAGTTACTGAAAGGCATGAAAGGGTGATTAAAAGAAAAGGTAGATTTACAGATACTGGAGTTGAGAAATTAATATATCTTTGTGGGAAGCAAATAATATGTAACAACCAATCAAAGCCTGCATAACAGTGTTGTGGAATTTACGTTTTGTTTGTTTGTTTGTTTGTTTTTTTCGAGACAGGGTTTCTCTGTATAGCCCTGGCTGGCCTCGAATTCAGAAACCCACCTGCCTCTACCTCCCATGTGCTGGGATTAAAGGCGTGCACCAAGAAGTGGGAGTGGATGGATATGGGAGCAGGGAGGAGGGAGGGTATAGGGCACTTTCAAGATAGCATTTGAAATGTAAATAAAGAAAATATCTAATAAAAAAAAGTTAAAAAAAAAAAGAAAGAAAGAAAAAAAAAGTGCTACAAGAAATAGAAACATAATTTTTCCAGAAAGAGTCAGTGAATGTTCAAAAGGTATGTTTTCATTAGGAGAGTCTGGTAGATCATGAAGAATAATTTGTATATATTATTTACCTGACAGTATTAGGCTGGTACTTGGGCATGGTTACTCACAATATCTGATAAAAAATGGAATTTAGTTAAAAAAAAAAAAAGTAGAGAGCCAGGGCTAGAGAAACCATATATTTTGTAGGAGAACCTATAACCACAACTTTATTGTACCAGCATAATCCCTAAATACATTCTAAATGTTTATCCTTATACCCACAGATAAGTGTAGTCCTCACCCCTCATCAAGTAAATTCCTCTTTGCAGCAGAAGGAGCTCATTACACAAGACCACAACCAATGGAAATGCTGATTTGTGGACCTGATTCCCTGTGAACACATTTACAAAACAATTCCTGAACCTAAGGCTCAGGGAACACTGGTGAGAGAGAGCAGAGGAGAGGAGAGGGGAGGGGAGGGGAGGG
>NC_034595.1:18680276-18693132 GCF_900095145.1 Mus pahari | reverse complement strand
TATATATATATATATATATATATATATATATATATATATATAAACATACAAACAAGTACTGAAAACATACAGACAAGTAACATTAATCAGATTAAGTCTTATTCTGATTGTGTGTGTGTGCGTGTGCGTGTGTGAGAGAATGTGTGTGTGTGTGTGTGTATATATATATACATATATATATATATATATATATATATATATATATATGTATATATATATCATGCAATCACAACTAATTAAAAGAGGCCATAAATTTGAAAGAGCAAGGATGGTATACGGGAAAGTTTAGAGGAAGGGAAGAGAAAATTGATGTAATTATGACATCAAAAATTAAAAGAATAATAAAAATTAATAAAAAATAAAATACTTGAATTTGGGAGGGATGAACATGTGTGGAGATTATAGGTAGAGTTGGAGGAGTGAAAGGGGTAGATATTGTATTTATTTGTATATTTTATGAAATTATCAACATTAAAGAATAATTTAAATATCAATAAAGAGCAAGGATTGAGTCAGATCAACATGCAGTATATAAATAAGTGAATTATGAAAGAAAACTATCATCCTTTGTGAGGTAACCCAATCACAAAAGAGCACTCGCGATACGCACTCACTGATAACTGAATATTAATTAGCCCAGAAGTTTGGGATATCCAAGACATAATTTGCAAAACACCTGAAACTCAAGAAGAAGGAAGACCAAAGTGTGGATACTTCGATTCTTCTTAGAAGGGGGAGTAAAATATTTACAGAAGGTATTACAGAGACAAAGTGCAGAGCAGAGACTGAAGGAATGACCATCCAGAGACTGCCCCACCTGGATATCCATCCCATAAAAAAACCACCAAACCCAGACCCTCTTGTGGATGCCAACAATAGCTTGCTGACAGGAGCCTGATATAGCTGTCTCCTGAGAGGCTCTGTCAGTGCCTGACAAATACAGAAGTGGATGCTCACAGCCATCCATTGGACTGAACACAGGGTCCCTAATGAAGGAGCTAGAGAAAGTACCCAAAGAGCTGAAGGGGTTTGCAGCCCCATAGGAGGAACAACACTATGAACTAACCAGTTCACAGTGTTCCCTGGGACTAAGCCACTAACCAAGAAACCATATGGTGGGAATCATGGCTCTAGCTGCATATATAGCAGAGGATGGCCCATCAATGGGAGGAGAGGCCCTTGGTCCTGTGAAGGTTTTATGCCCCAGAATAGGGGAATACCAGGGCCAGGAAGCAGGAGTGTGTGGGCTGGTGAACAGGGGGAAGTGGGGAGGGGATAGCAGGTTTTTGGAGGAGAAACCAGGAAAGGGGATAACATTTGAAATGCAAATAAAGAAAATATGTAATAAAAAATTGTAAAAAAAAGAAAACATTAATTAACAAAACTGAGTATTTTGAGGAATTGTAGATAATACAATTTGATCTCTATAATATTCTCTAGCAGTAGTTTCAATTATTTAACCATATAATTGCAATTTTTAACCAGACACTTAAAATTCATAAACTTTTTTTTCATGTATAACAAAACATTCCACATATTTACTGCTCATGGAGCCAGAGACTTGACAACAGGCTGTCCTTTTATTATCTGATTGGCCTGGAACCAGACATTTAAGTATTATCTGCTTGCTATGTTTTGGTTTGATTTTGGTACTTAGGAGACTTTATAGGAAGATGTTTGCATGGATTTCTTTCATTTTTCTTTTCTTTTGTTTTCTTTTCTTTTCTTTCCTTTTCTTTTCCTTTCTTTTTTTCTTTTCTTTCTTTCTTTCTTTTTTTTTTTTTTTGTTTTTTTGTTTTTTTGAACTCTGAGAAGAGACATTAATGAAGTACCAAGGCTTGGTATTGGTGTTAGTGAGGTCTATTTCCTGTTGTCCTGTTCTCTGGCATCTTAATTATCAAATTTATTGAATTCATTAAAAACATCAGAAAATCATTCTCTTCTGTATGTGCACAACCCTCTTTCCTTCTTTCACAGTAGTCCAGTGTCCAGAAGTTTACCACATCTATTTTCAAGATCCATACCCCAGAGATCTTTGACTTCCATGGGAATCCCAATATTGAGGTGGATCTCTACATCACAGAAGGTCTCCTCCAAGCTGTGGTGCCCGGAGATGCATCCAGTGCCATCTACATGGCCCTTAAACTCCACGACAATGATATGATATGCTTCATGGGGAAGGGTGTCACAAAGGCTGTTGACTTCATCAATAACACTATTACACCTGCTCTGCTTAGCAAGAAACTGAATATTGTGGAGCAAGAGAACATTGACAAACTAATGATAGAGATGGATGGCACTGAGAATAAATCTAAATGGTGTAAATGTCATTCTGGGAGTGTCCCTGGCTTTATGCAAAGTTGGTGCCCCTTTACCATCACATTGCTGACTTGGCTAGCAGCCCTCAAGGCATCCTACATGTTTCAGCTTTCAATGTGATCAGTGGTGGTTCTCATGACTGCAGTAAGCTGGCCATAGAAGAGGCCATGATCTTGCTTGTGGAGGCATCCTGTTTCCAGGAAGCCATGTGCATTGGAGTAGAGGTCTACTACAACCTGAAGAACATCTTCAAGTAGTACGGGAAAGATGTCACCAATGTGGGAGATGAGGATGGATTTGTACCTAACGTCTTGGAGAACAAAGAGGCCCTGGAACTGCTGAGGATTGCAATTGCAAAGGCCAGCTACACTGACCAGGTTGTCTTCAGTATGGACATTGCTGCCTCTAAGTTCTACAGGTCTGGCAAGTATGACTGGACTTCAAGTCTCAGAATGAATCGAGCAGGTACATCACACCCACCCAGCTGGCTGACCTGGGCTAGTCCAGGAGTATCCATTAGTGTCCATTGAAAAACTCTTTGACCATGATGGCTAGGAAACTTGGCAGAAGTTCACAGCTAGTGCAGGCATCCAGGTGGTGGGGGATGACCTTACAGTCACCAATCCTAAATGGATTGCCAAGGCTGAGGGCAAGAACTTCTGCAACTGCCTCCTTCCCAAAGTGAACCAGATGGGTTCTGTGACCGAGACTATGTAAGCATGTAAGTTGGCCCAGTCCAACGGTAGGGCATCATGGAAGACTTGGGATACTTTCATTGTTAACCTAGTGCTAGAGCTCTGCACTGGACAAAACAAATATGGCGCCCCTTGCCGATCTGAGTGCCTGCCCAAGGACAATCAGATCCTGAAAATCGAGGAAGAACTGGACAGCAAAGCCAAGTTTGCTCGCAGGTCCTTTAGGCCAAGTAAAGCACAGACTTGAGATCCTTGTCTCTGATGCTTAGGGCTTCCCTGTCCCTGATGTCATGGAGGTGGCTCAAGGCCAGTGCAGTGCTTGCCCTTCCCATGTCACTGCTTCATTAGATGTCCAGAGCTATGCCTGGACCACCTGGAACCCAGCTGAAGACCCCAGGTTTGTAATCATCTGGTTGGTCTGAATCATTGTTTCTGTCACCTGACTTCTCAGCTAGTGTCTGGATCTCTCAGAACTCCACTGTAACCTGTAGGGTGGCCACAGGCAAAATTCCCCAATGGTTTACATGCAAAATAAAAGGCTCAGAATCTCGCCCACCCCCAGAACCCATCAAAATTCATGGTGGCTCTTCAAGGGTTTCTCTAGAGCTCTCAAATCAACTTCCTGCTTTTCAGAGATTTAGTTTATGTTGATCATTAAAACCTCAGCCTCCAGAGCCAGAGAGGTTCTAGACTCTTGGTACTAATTAAGTGAAACTGGGTAAAATTTTTTCACTCTCTGAGCCTAAATCTTGCAAAGTAATAATAATAATAATATGTGTGGCTATTCTATTAAATGAAATAATACACATAACTGTTTCTACAGTGTGGAGAGCATAGTAAATGCTTAATGGTGGGTATTATAATATTGTTGTTGTTATTACTATTGCTGTTGTTCTCATTACCATCTTAGGATGTAATCATAAATGCTATAAAATGCATTTTTAAAATTAAGCATCGAATTCAATCTAAAAATTCACCTTTGTCTTACTTAGGTTGAAACAATGTGACTACAAAACTATTAATATCTTGCTTGCAAATCATGTTTTTAAAAGGTAGTGATTCTGATGCATGATTCTGTTCTGCATATTAGACACAGGGGAAGGGGAAAGAATAGGCAGAGGCTGAAACATCAGGTTTTACTGAGAATCCATTGTAATTAAGGTGCAGTCCTAAGAATAGAGTTGAGGTTACTCTGGCTCTAATCAATATGTACTTAAAAGAGAAAGAGAAAGAGGCCCTTTGAGTGGAACAGCTGAGCATTCTCTGCCAGAAACTCTATCATAATGAAATATTCTCTCCAGCCTAAGTAAGAAATCATACACATAGAAGCTTGCAGAGGCCAGCAGGTCTAGGCTGTTTTTACTAGCCCCACTAGTTTGTATACCCTCTGACTTAGTTAGGATTTTACTGCTGTGAACAGACACTATGACCAAGGCAACTCTTATAAGGAGAGCATTTAACTGAGGCTGGCTTACAGGTTCAGAGGCTCAGTCTGTTTTCATCAAGGTGAGAACACAGCAGCATCCAGGCCAGCATGCTGCAGGAGGAGCTAAGAGTTCTACATCTTCTTCATTTGAAGGCCGCTAGGAGAATACTCACTTCCAGGCAGCTAGGACTAAAGTATTAAAGTCCACACACACAATGACACACCTACTCACTCCAACAGGGTCACATTACCTAATAGTGTTACTTGCTACATATACAAACCATCATACCTCCTTAGAACCTCATGTCTTTCCTCCAAAGGATGAACACACACACACACACACACACACACACACACACACCACACACACACACACACACACACACACACACACACACACGGCCAGGTTTATACAAGTATTTTGTGGCAATACAGATTCCCTGGAAATGTCTAATCTTACAGACATATGACAGTATCTCAACTTTATTAGCTGTGTGACCTTGTAGCCTTAACATTGGTTAATATGTCCTCTTAATCCTCATATGATGGGTAGAATAGATAAGACAGACTTTGGGTACCCAGTCTGGGTACCCAGACAATGTGCAAGACCCAGAAAGTTTCATACCTGGAATTCCACATTAGGAAATAGAGTAGTAGAGTGTATATACGTGCCTGGTATTGAAGAATGTTGTGCAGGAGAGTGTGAATAAGCCTTCTCTGCAATAGAAAAAAACCTACATTAATGTTTTGGTCTGCAGCCCAAGATGTAATTGCAAAACTAAATATACATGGCATTGTACACGTCATAAAAGGGAAGATGCAGGAGAAAAAAAGTTGACTTTCTCCTGCACTTTCTGTATACTCCCGTAAGGTGTAGAATACAAGGTACAGGGTGGTGTGAGTTTCGATTTGCCTTAAGGTGGTCCCACTCATCTATCTCCACAGCGCAACCTGAACCTTAATCTTTCCTGAACCAAGGTAATTTATCATAAGTAGACACGGGAGGAGGATTATCTCTGAAGCTTTTCTAAGATGAGGGGTTTTAAACATCAGTTCAAATATTCCCTGGAAGTTCACACAGTATGGCAACTGATATGTTAACAGCTGTACCCTACTGTGTCTTCCAAACCAATAGATAGATTAAACTGGAATGTTGGAATACTACATGGAACTTGTTCAGGTCCTTTTCCATATTACATTTGGGATACCAATGCTAAAAGTTGAATAATGTTCTACAGACAAAAGAGAGCAAAGGAGGCTACATAGCAGATGAGAGTTCAGGATTGAAGACACCACACTGGATGTGATCTCCCCTACAACATTCTGTTTTTGCATTTCTCATTAAAAATGAGAATTCCTTAGCACACAGATAGGGATACTGTCCATAGAGGAAAACGGAGACTACATTACGAGTTGATTTTCAGTTTATGTGCTCAACATCTTTTCTGGTAGCAATTTCCATACTGTTGCAAAAAGCCCCTTGGATAGAGCAGACAGGTCTTGTCTTCTCCAGCTTTTCTTTCCAGCTGATCAGAACTCAGTCTGCCACAGCCTGAGCTGATTGCCCATGGCTGACTCTAGGTGACACCCCAAGTTGGCTCTGTATATATTTCAAGAGGCAATTGCTCTTAAATATCTGACCAAAGCAAAGGAAAAAAGAATAAGATCTTTATAAATCTCTTTTGGGCATTTTGCCTATTGTCCTGTTTGGCTAGTTCAACTTTGGCCTCAATTTCTTGGCTCTTACCCATACTGGTTGGGAGTCCAGGAGATTCCAGACTGCTGAAAGCCGAATAGATGATCTTCCAAGATCATCCTTTCACCTGATGTTCCTATCGTATCAACATTCCTGATGACCAGAGAGAGAGAGAGAGAGAGAGACAGAGACAGAGACAGAGACAGAGACAGAGACAGAGACAGAGAGACAGAGAGAGACAGAGAGAGAGAGAGAGAGAGAGAGAGACAGACAGACAGACAGACAGACAGACAGACAGACAGACAGACACAGAGAGACACACACAGAGAGACTCATGGAGAGAGGCAGAGGGATACTGCTTAGGTCTTGGCCGGGCAATGAAAGAATGGAAACACACAGCAGCATCTAAAAACATGGGATCAGGATTGGCATGCTTACAGAAGAAAGGCACTGAGGTATGTCAAATTATTTCTGCAACCCTGACTGTGTTTAAAAGGGAAAAACAATCATATGTTTCATATTTCAGTTTCAAAAAAGGGGGGGACTTGGCTTTTAATATCAAACGCACAATTTAATGCAAGGCATGCCCTTGGATTTGTAGCTGACTTTGATAAGTTGTTTATTTACATATAAAAAGCTGGGCTCGTATGTGTATATGAAACCAACTATGTATAATAAATAAATACATAAAATATTTTATACGCACATGCATATGGCTAATTCAACTTATGCCTCAGTTACTAGACCCTTATGCTTTGTGCTTGGACATATATATCCTAGCCAACAGATTTGACTGAGTGGCTTATCAGTGCATTAGAAATATGTAGGGCAGATAAAGGAATCCTTATCCTTATCCTTATAAACTCAATTACAGGAAACAAAGATGGAGTAATGATAATAATGATTGAGAAGCATCCAACATCATGGCTTCCCAACTATTTTTATACTCTATGACCTACTTAGATCTGTTCAGGTAACCCTGTGAGCAAAGAGAATTGTCTGTAACCTGTGCATGATTATGCTGATACAGAACAATGAATGATGGTCCACTTAGATATAGTTGCCTGATAGAATCAAACCTGAGATCTCAGAGTGTTTAAATCCAAACTCAGTTCCTTAATTGACCGGTGCAGGCATTGCAGGAAATAGTTTGTGGGGTCTCTGTGAAGGAAATACATATAGATAAGTCATAGAAAATAAGTGAGAGTTTAACTTGGTAGAATGAGATGACAGTGACATTTTGTAGCTCCCCCTTCTTCCAGAGTGTACTGACACAAACCAAACACACCTTGCATCTGTACAGTGCTAAGTAGCTCCTGAAACCCAGCTAAGTGCTTCCATATAAAACAGTGAGGCTTCAACTGGTTCAGACTGCCACGTAGTTCTCAAGCTTAGGTCTTGTCTTCTTGCAAGTAAAGTTTCTGACATTGTTGCTTGGTTTTTAACATTATTTTATTTCCTGTTTATTTGTTTGTCTTTCCATACATTTTTTCTTCTGATACCAGAGGTTCTACATGGACTCTGTGATTGATAGAATTCATGGAAGTTTCTACTCTACAAAGGATTTGGGTGGTGCAACCCCTGGGTTATTGTATGCAGGAAAATGTTTATCAATGCAAAACTAGAAATGAGAAGAGTACCACTAGAGATATTGCTTTTCCATTTTCTGTTTTTGACAGGCTACTCTGAGATATCATTATTTGGCTTTTCTGGAAAGTCCTACATGACAAAGCAACCTGATAAATTTGTTTGAGAAGTGATGGCCTGCTTGTTAGCACGCTCCCTTGCAAGAGATTTTCCTTGAAACTCTGTCTTCTTTTATTTCAAGAGTAGTACATATACACTTGATACATTTCCTCAAATCTCTACTCATACTTTTCAGGATTAGTTTTCTGTTGAAATTACTAGACATCAGTCTTTGGACACTTTTAAGAACATTTAAATCCTTGAAGAACAAATATTCCCATTAATAGTGAATCTCAAACGTGTTTCTCTAACCCAGATCTATTTCCTTTACTTTGTAATTGCTTAGTTAAGCAAGTGCCAGACCTTCATGGGTATCAATCCAATCAACATTCTAAACTTTCCATGAGTAAGCAAACCTCTTCCCTTTCCCATGTCAGATTGGAGAAGCAAGTAAACATACTTTCTCACTAGAAAATGTCCCTTGCCTAGAAGATGACAGTTTCAACACATTTATTGCTAGAGTCAACTTTGATCAATTTTTCTTTTCCTCCTTTGACTATCTTAAATCCATTAGCAAATGCAGAATCAATCCATTCTTCCTCCTTTCCCTCCTTTACCTTGCATCCAAGTATTATTGTCTCTCACTGAACTATTGTAGTAGCTTTCTAATAATGGTCTTTCTGCCACACTGTCCCACTACTTTCAACTCAGCAAACTAACCTATTCTTTTATAACAAAAATCTAATGCCATATTTCCTAACTATAAAAAAGTCTCAAATTTTGCATTTTGGTACCAGAATCAATCCTTAAAATGACCTAAAAGATCCTACACTCTGACTTCCCACAGTGCTAGTCTAGTTTCCTTTTCTCATGCCATATCAGCTATATTGGACATAATGGAGTCCATGTTTATCTATCAATACCCTCTGCTTGGTCTTACCTTGAGATGTTTGCACCTTCCATTCCCTCAACAAAACCTATTTCACACAAGCCCAATCCAGTATACATCTTGCCACTTCACATCACTGTTCCACACACTATCTTGAAAAGATATATCTTGTACCTCTGTTTGATATTTCTAATCTTTCTGCATTTCCTTTTGTCTGTGTCTCTTTATCTGTCTCTGTCTCTGTCTCTGTTTCTGCCCCCCCCTCTGTCTTTCTCTTTGTGAGTATGTGTGGGTAAAACACTTCTTACATTAATAATATGTTGTATTTCACTTGTTTATTTGGTTTATACTCTAAAGATAACCATAGTAAGTTTCTAGAGTCTCTAATATTTTACCCTCAATTTCTAGCCTACTCAATAGGCTGGTATGTACAAATTAGCGGATTTGTTAGATGACCAGAAACTTTGACTTTTCTCCCTGTGCTTCAACGTCCATAGCATTGGGATTGATCTGATTGGGGAGATGAGGAAGGAAGAAACAACAGGCATGTGTTCAGAAAAGCTAGGACTGGGTGGATTGGGTGTTCTTGGGGACATGTATCAGCACCCTAAAAGTCATTAAATTATCATATACAAATTATTGAGGTGAGTTTATTATGCACAGCTGAATGATAAGTACAGAGGAGTTTCAGGCTGGAGTCTTCTGAGGGAAGGAAGCCATGTTTGATACATTGTGTGTAAAGAGTCAGCATCCATATTGGATCAGTGGAAGGCTTTGCCATTCCCCTGAGCCTGACCAGGGAATGGCCTTGCTACTCCCATGGGTCTGAGGCATTAGGATCCTTGACATGGCCATCCTCATATTAATGATATACATCCACACAAGACTTCACCCCCTCCTCATATTCCTGAGCTCTCTGTCATTGTTCCTCTTGAAATCAGTTTTTCTGACTACTGATGTAATAAGCGGACTGTGGTATCATGTGGCTTTATACTGACCATGTGGCTGGCTCTAACCTATTATTTCCTTTCCTCAAGGATCTTACCAGGCAGATAAGGTATGTCCAGGGATTGGTGACAATGACTGACTACAATAAATGATAGAGTGGTATGCGTGTATACAACAGAAAAGATATAGTAGTTGAAAAGAATTTTACTTTGTCTTGTCACTCAAGATAACTCTTAGTAGAGCACTTCTGTCAACAGAAGGAAAGGATATGATTGATGCATTTCAAGAGGGAAGCATTTAATTACGGGAGGGTAGGAACGGGAAGTAAAGTATTTGGGAAACAGTAACTGAGAATCAGACTTCACTCAGGTTTGTGAAGGCCGAATTATGGGGATACTTACATTAACAATGGCCTCACAGGACCATATGAATAGCAATGTTTTCTGCGAACACACAAAAAAGCAAAGTTCAACTTCTGTTGGCTAGACATACAACAGAAACAACTTTTAGATAACTAAAAGGACTAGTGGAACATGGAAGGAAAAAAAAATATATACACATTGCAACAATCTGTTAGGAAAGTAAAAATATTGTGTGCTGTAAATACAGGTATTAGTTAGTGAAGATAATAAAACAATTCTTATAATAATAGTCCCTGTGGCTGCTATGTTAAGGAAGAAATTTTGTATAAATGTCCTTCAACAATCATTTACCAGAAAATAAAAGAAATTTATATATACCTGGGCACCCTTGCATCAAAACAGTTTATATATATTTTTTCTTATAATTTATTGTCAATTTTTCCCATAGCTTTACCCTTTGACAGGTAGAAAAGTTAAAGCAATTTCCACAGGACAAAGTGTTTGCACTGCACAATCTGTTTTTGCGTTCTGTTAGTGATGGATGCACAGGCAGAGGCATGAAGCAGCACTGTTTATCAAAGCTTCTCTTCTCTTCTCATGTGGCAAAGAAAAAGGCCTAGAACAAATACAGTGAACCTGGATCTTGGTAGGCACACAGAAACTTTTCCTACCCTAGAGTCTCCTCTCTCTCTAAAGAGCTAGCACCTAGACAAAACCTAAAATATCCAACATGATAACCTCCAAAGCTGCCAAGTGCTTGGCAGATTATCATTCTCAGTTTGCATTTAAATGATTTCTGGTCTTGTGGTTATTCTTCCTGTCAGTTCTTCAGACTCCTCATTAACATGCCAACAAAGAGATGCTAACAAAACTCAGCTGCTGTATTTCTACACACTGATGGCAGACTATTGAAAGAATAAACAATCTCATTTACAGTGACATTTAAAAATCAAAAACAAATAAAATGAATAAATTCAAGAAACCTATAACATCAAATAAAAATACTATAGAAAACAGAAATAAATAAAAAATTGATGTTCATAGAAGAGAAATATAAATGATTTTAACTTTTAAAATACCTATACCACTCCCAAACAATCTATAGTATAGTAAACTCCTAGGGGGAAAAAATTCTTAGAGTATTTTATAGAAATAAGAAAAACATGCTAAAATTCATATGAATTATAGGAATAAGAAAAATCATTTTGAGCAAGAAGAAAAAAATGGATTGATTAAATCTCCCAATTTCAAACTGAATTTAAAAAATATAGTTATCAGAAAAACATGATGTTAAAGAAAAAGCAGACCCAGGTCAAAGGAACGTCATTCAGAGTCCAAAAACATACACAGGCTCATATCTATTACAAAGGCACTAGCTGAACATGGGAAAAGAGACTCCTTTTAATAGATGGTGTTGGAGAAACTGCATACCTGCCTACAAGTGAATGAAATCAGACTTTTCTCTTATACCATCGACAGTGTTCAATATCTCTTTATAGTTTAAAAAAAAAAACAAAAAACAAACAAGAATTAGAAGGAACATAATTGAACCAAACAAAGATTACTTTTGATAAACTTACTATTAATACCATACTGAATGGGAAAACTGAAAAGCATTTCTGTTGAAATCAGGAGCAAGATAAAGGATATATCTGCTGCAAATGAAATTTGGAAAACTATTTGAAATCTTTACAAAAATAAGACAGGAGAAATAAGAAAGGAATGCAAACAATACGCCAGCACAAACACAGAAGTGGATGCTGACTGTCATCTATTGGATGGAACACAGGGCCCCCAATGGAGGAGCTAGAGAAAGTACCCAAGTAGCTGAAGGGGTCTGCAACCCTATAGGTGGAACAACAATATGAATTAACCAGTACCCCCAGAGCTCGTGTCCCTAGCTGCATATGCAGCAGAAGATGATGTATTCAGCGATCATTGGGAAGAGAGGACCCTGGGCCTTACAAACTTTATATGCCCCAGTACAGGGGAACACCAGGGCCAAGAAGTGGGAGTGGGTGGGTAGGGAAGCAGAGCAGGGGAAGGGTATAAGGAACTTTTGGGATAGCATTTGAAATGTAAATGAAGAAAATACCTAATAAAAAATTGGAAAAATAAAAAAAAAAAAAGTCAAGGCAGAAGCAACACAGATTCTGTGGCAGAAGTGACACAGCTTCTGCGACAGACCCCTTTTCTGGCTCCAAACATCCAGGCACCAAACCCGCCAGAGCAGAGGTGTCCTCCCAAGAGCACTTTCACTGCCTCAGCTAGTAAGGGAGCCATCTTTGCTCTGGTATGCCCAGGCCCCTGTCTTTGCCTGGGAGAGCACTGACTGTAGAAGTGACACAGCATCTGGGACAGACACTGGTTCTGGCTCCAGACATCTGGGCACCATCCCCGCCAGAGTAGAGGTGTCTGCCCAGGAGGGCTCTCACTGCCTGAGCTGGTAAGGGAGCCATCTTTGCAGGAGTGCACTCAGGCTCCAGTCTGCACTGGCGAGAGTGTGGACTACAGAAGCTACACAGCGATGGGACAGACAGAAACAATCTAGCTTCTGGGACCTACCCTGTTTTGGGCTCCAGATATTTGGGCACCTTCCCCGCCAGAGGAAAGGTGGCAACCCAGGAGGGCTCTGTCTGCCAGAGCAGGTGAGAGAGACATATTTTGTCCAGGGTCCCTCAGAGTCTAGCCTGTGCAGGTGAGTGTGCAAACTGCAGAGGCAACACATCTTCTGAGACAGGCCTGGTTTAGGGCCTACATCTTCAGCAAAGAGGCAGATCTGAATGCCAGGCCTCTGTGCACCTTCCCTGCAAGAGGAGAGCTTGCCTGTGGAGA